>NC_091439.1:84544918-84844918 GCF_964237555.1 Oryctolagus cuniculus | reverse complement strand
ATTCTAGCTCAGCAGCAGCTAGTTACGACTTTTTTTCTGTTTTTGCATCCGGTGCCTCAAATGCAGTATAACCTGTCCATTCCTGCTTTTTCAAGAGGATTTTCTATACAGACAGAGATGGTTAGGAAACTCTTCCCTTACTGCATGTCTCAGGGTAGACATTCTATGTCTTCACCACAGAAAGGGGGGAAGGGGAAGGGGCAGGGGAGGAGTACTCATAAATATACCCCCCTCCTGGTGACACAAACATTGGATCAGTATAATCAGTCACTTAGGAGTATTCAACAAATTGAAAGTAAACATATTACCTTTTATAGATATTAAGATAAAAGTGATTAATATTGATGCCTCAGAAAACAATAATAAAATAAGAGTGATTTTAGTGAATAAAATCCATTCTTTCAAAAGGATGGAGGAAGCACCTGGCTCCTGGCTTTGGATCGGCACAGCACTGGCCGTAGTGGCTATTTGGGGGGTGAACCAACGGAAAGAAGATCTTTCTCTCTGTCTCTCTCTCACTGTCTAATTCTATCTGTCAAATAAATAAAAAATAAAAAATTTTTAAAAAGCAAGTAAAAATCATAAATATGTCTATAGGAATAAGATGTAAGGAACAAATATATTGAGGACTCTTCCAGCATATGTGACAGTAACATTAAATTTTGATGAATAGGCCGGCGCCGCGGCTCACTAGGCTAATCCTCCGCCTAGCGGCGCCAGCACACCGGGTTCTAGTCCCGGTTGGGGCGCCGGATTCTGTCCCGGTTGCCCCTCTTCCAGGCCAGCCCTCTGCTGTGGCCCGGGAGTGCAGTGGAGGATGGCCCAAGTACTTGGGCCCTGCACCCCATGGGAGACCAGGAGAAGCACCTGGCTCCTGGCTCCTGCCATCGGATCAGCGCGGTGCGCCGGCCGCAGCGCGCCGGCCGCGGCGGCCATTGGAGGGTGAACCAACGGCAAAGGAAGACCTTTCTCTCTGTCTCTCTCTCTCACTGTCCACTCTGCCTGTCAAAAAAAAAAAAAAAAAAAATATTTTGATGAATAAGTGCAAAAACTTATGGAACAAACAGAAATCTCCATACAGAATTTTTAAAAGTGATAAAAATGTGAGTCCATGGTGTTGAGTAACAGAAAGAGCATTAGGGTACTTTGGAACATGCAGAAGTGAGTTGAAATATTAGCCCGATGATGTATTAGCTGGAGGGTCTTCACTGTGCTGGTTGACGCCCTTCTAGTTCTGGTCTGTTGATGAGAGCAACTTCCTACTGGTGTAGTGATAGACTACGACACATCACGACTGGTCTAAGATTACCACTCAAACGTAAATTGTTTACCCACTCCCTGGGAAACATACTAATGAAAAATAGAGCCTGAAAGAAAGAAATCAATTTAAAATTGTTTTGAATGAAAAGGGATGGTTTAGCCTACCGCCACTCCTTCCAGTGAGCAGCCTATTAACACCCTGAGGAGGCTGTGCTCCAACAAATGACCTTAAATTGCATCCATTTTCTTCTTGACTTCCTGAGCATGTAGTACGGGATAGGTCTTCAGCTGCAGGGCGTCCAGACCAGGAAATCATGCAGAATTGTCATAAATATGTGTCTAAATGGTTTGAGAATAACCCAGTCCAATCTCTGCTGCAAGAATTTTGATCTCTGACATATTCTACATGATTGTACAGCTGTTGCTATCCACTGTTTTGAGATCAAACTGCACCAAGTATTTTCCAAAATATATTTGTCAATTTAACACATTATGCATCTTAAATGCTAACCAGTGTTTATTTTTATAGCTTTTACAACTGGGACAGTCATATTGCCGTTTGTAATTCAAGTCCCAACTATCAAGTGATTGCTGATAACCCAGAAGGCTTACTTTTCAAATACAAAAGAGACAGAAAAATTCTCAACGTGGACCCAAAGGTAATTCTACATTTCCACATATATATCTCTTCTTTTATTGTTTTCCTACCATTATTCAAAAATGTATTAAATATTTCACATTCTTAATTTTGTAAAATTTTTAAAGATTTGTATATTTAAAAGGTAAAGTTTCAGAGAGAAGGGGGAGGAAGGGAGGGGGAGAGAGATTATCCATCACTAGTTCACCACCCAAATGACTGCAACTGACAAGGCTGGGCCAGGCCAAAGCCAGGAGCCACGAACTTCATCCGAATCTCCCATGTGGGTGCAAGGGTCCAGGCACATGAGCCATCCTCTGCTGCCTTCCCAGGTGCATTAACAGGGAATTGGATCAGCTACTAGCCAGGACTCAAAGCACCACAGGTGGTGCTTAACACTTTATGTCACAATGTTGGCTATAATATTGTAAATTTATAAATGAAAAATCCTTTTAAATTTAGAACATATGACATCTTAAAAAAACTATAGTTTAATAAATCATCAGAAACTAATACTGAAGAGTTAAGGGGGAATTTAAACAGAAGTCACTCACAAATGGGAACACACCCCCTTAACTAGCAGCAGAATTAGGTCAGCAGGTCAGTGGGCAGTGTACCTGCTTTTAGTAAGGATATGAGTCATTTAGGAAAGGGGGACTCTCACCTCACACTTGTACCCAGAATTCTCTGTGGCTAACAATGTAAATAGTATGGCATTTAATACACTTCTAAGTGGTATCCTGGAGAAGAGTTTTATGTAAGTATTTTCCAGACATATCCTGTGATCTTGTAAAGTTCTTCAAGGACACAAGTTTACATCACATATTTTCAAATATTGCATTTGCATCGTGACTTGTTACCATGACTCTGTCGTATGTCTGCAGATCAAAGTTTAAACTTTGCCTAAAGTCATTGGGTGCAGGGATAGTTTAGATGTTTTGTTTTCAGCTTTTAAACGTATTATTCATGTATTCCTTCATAGTGAAAGCAATAGGAATTCTGTGGTTTGAGACAGGGGTAATGACAGACCACAGGAAAAACGGGAGTCAAATCCCATAGTCTTGTTCGACAGTTTTTAGAGATCTGAAATGAAAAAAGCCATCTTTGTTCCACATCCACTTACTATAATTCCTTGCATGAAAAAAGTGCTCAATAACTATATGTTCAAAGAATAAGTGAATGGAATTCTGTAGCAAGCAACAGATTATATTCTGTCATCAGATTCAGCTCCAAATGTCAGAAATTCCAAGACTGATTTAAGCTGAAAAGAAGTTTCCTTCTCCCCGACATGTGCACTTAGCAGCACTCCAAGGGTGCCATTCCTTTAAGCTCGAGTGTCTCATATCCTCAGGTCCAGGTACAACAGCCACATTCAGACAGAACATAGGAAGCAAGGTTAGAGGGTATAAAGGTCAAGCCCTTGCCACTTTTTAAAGAAGTTTCTGAAAATCTACCACATATTCACCTAATTCTATCACAAGAACATACTCATTGGCCATGTCTAACTAGATGGAAGACTAAGAAGTGAAATCTTTATGCAGGTGGGCATGCTTCTCATTAAAACCAGGGATTATGGAACAGCGAGAAGAGAGGACTGGGTAAACAACTAACAACTTCTGACACAACACTGTCTCTTACAGAAGACGGGTACTCCTTTTGGTTTCAAATTCCTCATTAGTGAAATGAATTACTGCATTAGAAAACCTTTAGGGCCATATTTATTATGAATTGACAAATACTAGAGTTTATCAATACTACCAGTGTCTCCTATGGGTGTTAAAATGTGATCAAATAGGGGCTAGTGTTGTGATGTAGCAGGCTAGGCTGCCACCTGCAGCACCAGCATCCCGAATGGGCTCCAGTTCACATCTCACCTGCTCCACACCAGATCTAGCTCTCTGCCAATGGCTTGCGAAAAGCAGCAGAACATGGCCCAGGTGCTTCGGCCCTGCCACCCATGTGGGACACTCAGAAGCAGTTCCCGGCTTAGGCCTGGCCCAGCCCTGGCTGTTATGGCCATTTGGGGAATAAACCAGCAGATGGAAGATATTCTCTCTCTCTCTCTCTCTCTCTCTCTCTCTCTACCCCACCTTCATCCTTCCCCCCTCACTCCCTCACTCTGTAATTCTGGCTTTTAAATAAATAGCTAAATCTTTTTAGAAAAAGGGATCACATGGAGCGAAGTACACAAGTCTTAATAAATAACATTCACAGAGTTTTTCCCTTTTGGAAGGCTGAACTATCTATGTAAAAAAAGATTTAAAATTATTAATAGGTTCATTAATATGTGTGAAACAAATCTTTGAATCAGTTTTGACTGACATCATACTTTAACTATTTTAGGGCTCTGCTTTAACGAATGGCATACTTCAAGAGTGTATGTCATGAACTTTTTATGGACCTTCAGAAATCCCTATTGAATATAAACCATTACTTGAACATGGTTCAGATGATTTTAACTAAAACTCTCACTTCCGAAAAAATCAATCATGTGATACCCAAGTCTTACTCAAAAATATATGAAATATACCATCTTCTTTTTCCTGAAATATTTTGATTATTATTCATGATAATTTTGAAGAAAAGATTTTCCAAATGTTAGAAATAGAACAAGGATTTAGTTAGTGACTGAAAGAAGTAAGAAATTAGTAGGTAATACAAGTATCATGTTTGGATACTTGTATTAGTGTGGAATTTTATTTTAAGTTTATCCTTTTGAAGATAAAAATTAACAACACATTTACTGGGAAGAAATCATGGTCTCAGTATCAGTGTGGAAAGTTTTAGGTCTTATTTACTGTTAATTGGCTTCATGGCCTTAATAAATTCATTTCATCTCCCGGAGTTCTAATGTTCATGCCTGCAAGATGAGGATTCTTTATGTTGTTGTTGATTATTTGCCTTGTTTTGTTTTCTGATTTCTTGAGTCTACCTACAGAACCAGGCCTTATTTGCAGAGACTTTGCCTCAACTGGCTCCTAAAGTACATATTTTAATAACTTAACCAGTGTGATTCTGCTACAGATTGTCCATGAACTGTCATTTGGGAAACCCTTGCCCCGTAAAACAAACAATAAGCTCAAGAAAACTAGTACTCTGCAGACACGAGTGGAATAACACTAATGTATCTTCATTTTCATGATTAAGTATCGAACTAGCATGAACATTTCCTTCATAATTTCTCAACTTACCCTCTTCTGAGACCCTTGACCATTTCTGTTTCATGTAGCTAATATAACATTTCTTCTTTTAAGATTTAGTTATTTCTTTGAGAGTCAGAGTTACAAAGAGAGAGGGAGGGACAGAGATCTTCCATCTGCTGGTTCTCTCTCCAGATGGCTGCAGATGCCAGGGTTGGGCCAGACCAAAGCCAGGAGCCAGGAGCTTCTTCTGGGTCTCACACATAGGTAGTAGGAGCTCAAACACTTCGCCATCTTTGGCTGCTTTTCCAGGCCATTAGCAGGGAACTGGATCCCAAGGGGAGCAGCCTGGACACCAGCCGGCACCCATATGGGATGCTAGCTTCATCAGCAGTGGCTTTACATGCTTCACCAAAACGCTGGCCCCAATATAACATCTCTTACAAAATCACAGGAGAATCAAGAAGTAAACCAGAGGTCTATTCTTGGTAAGTACAAATATATAATCGTAAGAATATTTTATACTCACAATTTTTCTTAATATTTTTGCTTACAGTTCTTTCAATGATGAATATGTACTTATAAATCCATTAATTAAGGAACTATAAAATATTGTCAGAACAATACATCTCAACTCTCTGTTTTTTGTTCCTTAAAGGACTCTCTTTGAAATAATTTTTGCTTAAAATTAAAGAGGTCAAGATAAATAAAAGGTGGAAACAGTGACAAACAGGATGCTTCCTTTGTACAACACAGATGTAGACTCATTAATCCTGAAGTGCGGTTCTCATGAAATGCAGTTGTTTGTGAATGGTAGCAGTAGAAAAAAGAGAATTGTGCAGGTCTTAGAACAAGTAACATGCGTTTATTGGGTAAGAAATTCCAAATGCAATAGGAGTTTGGTTGCATTTAAAACAGGACCACTAGCTTTAACTTCCCTGCAGCTGTATAACATCTGGAACAAATAAGGCAAGTTTCTATTTTTGAGTGAAGAATGCTTGTCTGAGTGATTCACACCCACCAAAATGTTTCCAGTGTTTTATCTTTAGAAGGATTGAGTGGAAGCACTTTGCACTCACTCCCCTACATTATCTGGCCAAATGAAAAAAATAGGCATTTTTCTTTTACTTTTAGGAAGCATTACCCATGAGAGAGTTTATTTTAAGTCTTACTGTAATGTAAGTGGTCTAAAACTGACATGATCCACTGATAAGATGAGGAGGGGCGGAGAGATTTGCCCTAAAATAGTTAAAATGGGGAAACTCATCCTTAACTGCACCAGCTTTTGTCCAATTCCCCCTCCCATTAACAGAATGATAAAGACATACAGAACCCCATCATTTAGTGAAATAACAAGTTACTAAGTATTCAGTAAATGTTCATTGAATATATGATTGATTGTATGATTCCTTCCAAAAGCAAAATAAAAGAAACCTACACTAATCATAAGGTGAGGAATTTACATGTCATTAAGATTTGATGTGGCAGTGACAGCAAAAATGAGTACAGACACTCCACTCTATACTGATCCAAATAAGTCAGAAAATAAATTATTGGAATTTATCATGAGAAATGGATCTTTATGAGATTATGCAGAAATTTGTATTTTTGGTTTATGTTTTCAAATCTTCTTGTATAATTCCAGGAATATTTCATTTAAGATATCTCTAATATTGATGAATTAGAATTTGTTTTTGATTTATGAGCATACTTACATTAATTGCTCAAGATCACAAAACTGTTGGTAGAATGTAGCAGTGAAGCCTGAACTTAAGCATTATGACACATCATGGGAGAGATAAAGATGAGCAAGATTCTAGCCTAGCCCTCCAAGTGCTTATATGCTTTTTAAGGAAATAGGCATGCATAACCTTAACTGCAGTATGAGGCAGAAAGTGGTACATTGCTATTAAAAGAAATATTTTCAGAGTTTAGTGAGAGATGACTGTCCATCTGGGGGCAGAAACTAGTAAAGAGGAATGGTGAGGGGACAGCACTGGAGACAACATTTGGTGATTGCAGAGGGGGTACTCTTTTTTTCTCAGATCTAATTAAGCATTTATTTTTTTCCCCAGAAAACTTTTATTTAAGGAATACAAACTTCATATATTTCATAATTATAACCTTAGGATCATGGTGTTTCTTCCTACTGGACCCACCCTCCCACCCCTCTTCCTCCTCCCTCTCCTATTCCGATTCTTGTTTTTTACTAAGATGTATTTTCAATTAACTTTATACACATATGATTAACTCTACGTTAAGTAAAGAGTTCGATAAATAGCATGGGAAAAAAACTAGCTTAGAAAATTTAGCCAGAAATCAATCTATGCATCTAAGCCAACTTACTTTTGACAAAAGAGCTAACTAAGCTCAATCCCTGGAACAAGGACAGTCTCTTCAACAAAGGGTGCTGGGAAGACTGTATCTTCACATGCTAAGTATGAAGCAAGATCCCTACCTTACACAAAAATCCACTCATAATAAATTAAAGACCTAACTCTATGACCCAATACCCTCAAATTATTAGAGAGCAATGGGGAAACACTGCAAGACACTGGCACGGGCAAAGAGTTCTTGGAAAAGACCCCAGAGGCCCAATCAAAGCCAAAAATCACAAATGGGATTACATCAAATTGAGAAGCTTCTGTACTGCAAAAGACACACTCAGGAAAGTGAAGAGGTAACCAATGGAATGGGAGAAATTATTTGTAAACTATGCGACTGATAAAAGATTAATTACCAGAATATATAAATATATCAAGAAACTCAACAGCAACCCAGTTAAGAAATGGGCAACGAGAAGGCAGTGGAGGATGGCCCAAGTGCTTGGGCCCTGCACCTGCATGGGAGAATTTACCTCGGAATTTACCCAAGGGAAATGAAATCAGCATATGAAAGAGTTATCTGTATCCTAGGCCTGTGGCCATGGCTCACTAGGCTAATCCTCCCCCTTGCGACTCTGGCACACTGGGTTCTAGTCCCGGGTCGGGGCACCGGATTCTGTCCCGGTTGCCCCTCTTCCAGGCCAGCTCTCTGCTGTGGCCAGGAAGTGCAGTGGAGGATGGCCCAAGTCCTTGGGCCCTGCACCCCATGGGAGACCAAGAGAAGCACCTGGCTCCTGCCATTGGATCAGCATGGTGCGCTGGCCGAAGCACGCTGGCCGTGGCGGCCATTGGAGGGTGAACCAATGGCAAAGGAAGACCTCTCTCTCTCTCTCTCTCTTTCATCCTCCCCTCCCCTCCCCCCTCCCCTCTCCCCTCCCCTCTGCTCTCCTCTCTCTCTCTCTCTCTCTCCCCTCCCTCCTCTGGAACTCTTACAAATAAATAAATAATTTTTTAAAAAAGATACTATATATTTCTCATGAACTTTTTTTGAAGATCCCTCTTAGTTGCTTGATAACTGATAACTAAGCAATTAAAAAAGTCGGTTAAAAGATCTCAAAAGTAGATGCCTTCTATTAGATGTAGGACATGGGTGAATCCTTTCTGTATCCATTCTGATGTCACAGAGTTTGGAGGGCATGTGCAATGCAGATTGTGTAATGATTAGCAGGATATATTTCTTTTTTCTTTATGCATCAATGCCTCTGACTGTATAACAGGAACCCAGGCTCCTCTTTTTGAAAACAGTTCACAGAAGTTGAGATATCACAATGAGCTACCTTGGAATGCAAGCTGTTACTATAAGTCCCCTTTCTCAACATGTAGCCTTTCATGGCTTGATTAGAAGCAATTCCTATCAATTCTGGAAAATGTATCATTCTCACACTGAGCAATCAGAGAAACCCTGGACTCCACCCGCTAAGGATTCCAACAGAATCCATCTTTGGTGAGACCCAGGAATCCGTATTATTTTAAAAGCCTTGCCAGCTGATCCTAAAGCTTAGCTGAGTTTGAAACCCACTGCTTCGCATCATACTGTTCTATTAGTTGTCACCTCACCTTACTATTTGTACATAAAGTAATGGAAATCCATTCCTTTAAAAGAAGTTTGAATTCAGCACTCTTAATTTTAAGTAGTTTAAGTTACACATTCTTGGAACCGAACAAACTTTAAAAAGTATAGACCATACACCAAAGACTTTTGGATAACCTCCACAGACATCCAACCATACTAGATGCTTCTGCTAATAAATTGCTGCTGTTTTTTCTTACTCATTTGGCTCATTATAGGGAAGTGGGGGAGGGGCAGGATCAGGAGGAGGGGAAGTGTGGAAGGATGGTACCCATTTTTACTATCACTGCTTCTTTATTTTTATTTATTTATTTATTTATTTTTGACAGGCAGAGTGGACAGTGAGAGAGAGAGACAGAGAGAAAGGTCTTCCTTTACCGTTGGTTCACCCTCCAATGTTCGCTGTGGCCAGAGTGCTGCGGCCAGTGCACCACGCTGATCTGAAGCCAGGAGCCAGGTGCCTCTCCTGGTCTCCCATGCGCGTGCAGGGCCCAAGGATTTGGGCCATCCTCCACTGCACTCCCGGGCCATAGCAGAGAGCTGGCCTGGAAGAGGGGCAACCGGGACAGAATCTGGTGCCCCGACTGGGACTAGAACCCGGTGTGCCGGCGCAGCAGGCGGAGGATTAGCCTAAGTGAGCCACGGCGCCGGCCCCTATCACTGCTTCTTTAACAATCACTTTGTGAAGTAGATCTGCCCAGAAGCTCAGAGGAAATTGTTCATATGACAGAAACTTGTAAAGCTTAACCTGTAGAACATAAGGAATCTTTCTCATCATTTTACCATCATATCACCAGTGCTAGTGCCATGCCTGCACATGGTAGGTATTCAGCAAACGTCTGTGGAATGAATAAATTGAATATTAAATCTTTGCTAAAGAAATGAATAATAGGGCCAAAAATAATTCTGGAAACTTTTGAGGTTAACTTTAAAATATTTTAGGATCTTAGGTACTAGAAACATATGTAAAGCTCAGGCTATTTTTAGCTGAAAACCAGCAGAGTGGTGGACCCTGGTGCTTTTCTCTCCTTGGTAGGTGAACTGACTCTCAAGCTGAACCTTGGAACACTGACTGTGGGCAACCAGGGTAACAGGACTGTGTTAGGTGCCTTGATCAATGAGAGTAGCAATTATTTTATTATTTTTAAAAATAAATATAAAGACATAATAGATAGGTGCAAAAACTAATGTGTGAAGTTCAGAACACTCTAGATAAAATTTAAAATTGAAAAAAATTGAAAATAAATTTGATAAAAAACACCAGTTTTTGCTTTTGCTTTTTTTTTTTTTTTATGTAGAGGAAGATTGCAAGTCCAGCAGCACCTTCTCATAGCTCCTCCCTTTTCTGTTCTGTTCCTCTCAAAGGACCCCCACCCAAACACCGGCTACTATTAGTAGAAAGGGTGTTAATTGCCTCCTAAATTCATTGACTGCTCTTAATTTCCCTTGCCACCCAGACCTTAAAATCCCAGCCAGTCACAGCCTTGAAATGCCTCTTCTCAAAATGGAAAGCCCATAACATTCCTACGTCCTTGCAACAGATGGTTTGAATTAATTCTCTTGGAGCTCTGCCCTCCAGTGAGATCCCTCAGTTTTCTCATCTGTCTTCCTATAGGGGTCAGGGATATTTCCTTTAACATTAAAACAAAAACATCAAAATCAAAGCCAGTCCCCATACTAGATAGAATAAATTAAAGAAAGTCTGGTTTCTTCAAGTCTCAAAGAATGGGTCTGTCTAACCCCACTGCAAAACTGAATGAATTACTACTGGGCCAGTGAGGCAGGGGACACTTATGAATTGCCAACACCACTTTTTTGGCCCCTGGATTTTCCTTGGAGGCCTCTTATAAACGTTACTTTTTAACTGTGGCACAGTCATAGTTATTAAGAAAACCTGAAGTCTGGCCAACTTTCTGGTTTTGCTGCCCAAATTACTGAATGTTTGGTTGATTATAGCCCTAAAACAGCCACATACTAAGTAGCTTTTAAACATTTTCTCCCCTGGGCAATCACCTGGTCTATCTGAACTCAAAGTCCACCACATATAAATTAAGTATTTACTCAACTAACTACTGCTAAAAATCAATGGCCTAAAGGAATACATTAAAAATTACATAACAGAGCTTGGCTTTTGTGAATTAAAACTTCTAAAACTTAAGTGCCATGCCCTGCTCTTGACCTGGAAAACTTTAAATGCAATATTTATAGAACAACCCCTAGAGATAAGCATATTGTTCTTAGGTGTCCAATCCATGAACTCATACATGAAGTACAGTACAAGAAAGGTAAGCTGGAGGAAAAAATTAAATATTTAATTCTGCATTACACACAAATACACACACACACATCAATGTGTAGTAGTAAGAAAATATAAATTTAACTCTCTACCATCCAAATTGAATATCTGTAGTGAAAAGAGCAGTATATATCCCAATATGTAACATACCTGACAAAGAAAAATTTCTATTTTAAGCCTTTTTTAAAAAAAGATTTATTTCATTTCTTTGAAAAGTGGAGTTACGGAGAGAGATAGGGAGAGACAGAGTGAGAAGGTCTTCCATCTACTGGTTCACTTCCCAGATGGCTGCAATGGCCAGGACTGGGACAGGCAAAGCCAGGAGCTAGGAGCTTCATCCAGGTTTCCCATGTGGGTGCAGCACTTGGACCATTTTCTGCTGCTTTCCCAGGAGCATTAACAGAGAGTTGCATTGGAAGAAAAACAGCAGGGACTCAAACTGGCTCTCATATGAGATGTTGGCATCTTAGGCCACAACGCTGGCCCCTATGGTAAGCTTCGAATAAAAAGGTCAGCCTAATCAAATATGATGCACAAAGTAAGACGGACAAATATTGCTTAGGAAAATAAGGATGGAGAAATTTGAAGAAGAGAGCTTCACTTGTTCACAAATTTTATTGTCACAAACCTCTGGGAAAGAGTAGAACACTAGTTGTCTGGCTGGATGATATGACTCAGTAAGAACAAAGTAATTAGTTCCTCCATGATCTCAAAGAACTGGTAACTAAGCAGCTGAAAACACTGGAGCCAGGTCCAGAGTCATTGCAGGTACAAGTCTGCGGCTAAGGGATTATTTCTAACTCAGGCTGTAAACCTGGCTTCGCTGGGGTCTCAACAGTTGAACAAACTGTCAGTTCCCACAATACCTTCACAATCACTCATCGCCCCAGCAAACACTGATAATTTCTAAGGCATTGAAATCCCAAAGCAAGGCAAGAGATGTTGGAGTCTATTAGGGTCTAGAAAACAATAACATAAGCAGTGAGTAAAGCCATTAGAAAAAGACAAGAACCTCAGATTGACAACTGCTAGGTAGTTGTTACTGACTAGGATGGCTTAAGCATAAACATGTATGGCCTTGGTCATGATGATAGCCTCAAATACCTAAAACAAGAGTGAAAACATGAAAACAATGCAATCGATAACAACAACAACAACAAAAAAAAAGCAGCCCCAAATTGGTAGCCCCAGAAAACTACCCCATAAGCACATGACTTGGTTCTGGAGAATCGATTCTTAATCTTTTGAGAAACACTACTTTAAAAATCTGTCAAGTTTCATGGACTTAATATGAAACTCAAAAAAATGCATGTATGGTCAAACGCAGAGTAATATAATGATATTTTAGGATGCTTAAAGACATACCTAAGTCCGTTAATGAAGCCTACTTGAGAGTTGTAGAACCAAGGACTCTCCAGAATATCTGGGACAATTGAAAGGGACTAGAAGAACTACAGGACAAGATGGAAGGGTCAGGGAATGGCCATAGAAGTCTCTGGAATTAGGGTGAATTATTCTATCCCTTTGAACACTACTCTACCTCTGTTCTATCACCTGTAAAAATTTCTCAAAACACTCATTGTACAAAAGTTGTGGTTTGGATTAAATGGAAGAATGTCTTTAGAATGCCTGCTCAGAATGTACTACATGAATGAATATTGCTTCCTGGTGGCATAATGACTTCAAAAACATGAACATTCTGAAAGGATAGTTGTTTTCCACTGTGAGAGTTAAAACCTAGAAGCAGTCTATAAGTCCACCACTGGGCAATGCTAAATAAATGATAGTATGTCCACACGAATAAATGATATGTAGCACTTTGAAAGATGAAAACTATATTTACTGACTTTGATGTACAAGTATGAATAGCTGTTCAAGATACCCCATATAGAGAGAGTAAAAAGCATATTTTAAAACAATATAGTTGGCACAGTAGCATAGTAGGTTAAGCCTCCGGCTGTGGTACTGGCATCCCATATGGGTGCTGGTTCATGTCCCAGCTGTTCTTCTTCTGATTCAGCTCTATGCTAATGACCCGGGAAAGGAGTGGAAGATGACCCAAGTGCTTGGGCCTCTGTACCCTTGTGGGAGACCGGGAAGAAGCTCCTGGCTCCTGGCTTCGGATTGGCCCAGCTCCAACTGTTGTGGCCATTTGGGATGGAAGACTCTCTCTCTCTCTCTCTCTCTCACTCTCGCTCTCACTGTAGCTCTAGCTCTACTTCTCAAATAAATAAAATCTTATAAAAAATATAGATAATATTCTATACTATGAATTAGTTGTAACTTATGTAAGAATTTATTTCCCACTATGGACATTTATTTAGCTGGTTTCTATTTTCTTCCAGTTTAACTAACAACTTTCTTTTTTTTTTTTTTTTTTGGACAGGCAGAGTGGACAGTGAGAGAGAGAGACAGAGAGAAAGGTCTTCCTTTTGCCGTTGGTTCACCCTCCAATGGCCGCCGCGGCCGGCGCGCTGCGGCCGGCGCACCGCGCTGATCCGATGGCAGGAGCCAGGAGCCAGGTGCTTTTCCTGGTCTCCCATGGGGTGCAGGGCCCAAGCACCTGGGCCATCCTCCACTGCACTCCCTGGCCACAGCAGAGAGCTGGCCTGGAAGAGGGGCAACCGGGACAGAATCCGGCGCCCCGACCGGGACTAGAACCCGGTGTGCCGGCGCCGCTAGGCGGAGGATTAGCCTATTGAGCCGCGGCGCCGGCCACTAACAACTTTCTACAATGAAGTTTTTGATTTTATTTCCTTGGAACAGACTTCTATAATGGAAATTGCTTTAGAGAGAGTTTGTCAAATTCCTTTACAATTAGTCCCTACCAATTTACAATTATATATGAACCGTCTAAGACCTTCCATTCACCATGCCCTATTTATTTTGCATACTTTTAAAACTGTAAATTTTATATTCCAAATTTGTTTGATGTCATTTTAATTTGCATTTTATTTTTATTGGAAGTGAACATTTCTTTCTGAATGTTAGTATATTGTATTTTTTCTTCTATAATTGTTTTTGCGTTACATACATTTTCCTATAGGTTTTAAGTGGTATTTTTAAAATTAATTTTTAAGTACTCTGTGTGGTTATCATCATTTTAGTAAAATACTACAATTTAGCTATCTGTTAGCATTTATAATGGTCTTTGGCTTGCAAAATTTATAAATTTATAGATAATCTAAACTAATAATTTATCTTTCAAATTTCTTCCATTATTTCTGTATTAAAAATAAGTCCATACTCTTTACCCACATTTTCTTCAAAACTTATTTATGATTTCATTATACATTTAAATCTGTAATTCTTTTAGAATTTGGTGGGAAAAGGTTGAAGTCTTTTCACTTTGTTCTATCAATTATTATTTTCAGTAATTTATTGCTATTGGTCCTATCCCAATATCTTGTTTCACTCATATTTATACTTGGCTAGCTCTCCTGAGACACACTAATGGTTGCAGGCAGAAGTCTTTTAGCAGGTGCTCCTCACGGGGCTGCGGATTTGAAGTAAGAGATTTCGAAGTGCTGAGTTTCCAGCTGAATTGCTTGTTGTTGCTGTTGAGTGTGTGTGACTATATTTAGCACTCTTGTTATCTATAGTTAAGAAACAGTTTTAGAGAAGAAGAATGATAAAAAGAATCATAGATTCAAAATGAATATGTGTCAAAAATGTTTAACTTATTAATTAATGAGAAAACAGTAAATTGTTAACTGGTCCAGAGACATATAAAATGTTAAAAAATTCTGAAGTAAATTTATGAAAAAATTCTAAATGAATCTATCAGAACCATGGTAAAAAGTCAATTGCATTCAATCAAGCAAACTAGTTACATTATTACAGACAAAAATTATTTGAATTATTATTGGGTTTCCACAATTTACAGCTATTGTATGGATCAAAGATGAGAAAACCTAGATGAGTAATTAGTCAAGATTTTTACTCTTTTTTTTTCATTTCGAAGTTTCATAATTTTCCCTGGCAATCTCCTTCTCTCACTTTATCATAATAATTTCAAAAAAGATTAACCTTTAACATAACATAAGGTTGGTCTTATTAAGTTTGGCTGATTATTTGCTTAGGTATAGCAAAGGTGTTACTTTGCTATTCAGAACACCTTAAATTTGCTTTGTAGACTCTATTGCCAAACAATCATGAACAGATAGTAATTGATTTCTGTCTGCAAGTTTTCATAAGGAATTTGAAGTTGGACTTATAAAATTATCTATTCTTTGTTGTTCTAAACTAAGAAACTAAATTTAAGAAGCTCAATGCGAGATTTTTCTTGCAGTATCTATTTAATTTGGGTAATTAATTTATTTAATTTGGGTAAATTCCTCTGTTCTCAAAGTCTCCCCAAATATATTAGTGTTACTTATATTTTATATACAGTATTTTTTTAAGATTTATATATTTGAGAGACAAAGTTAGAGAGAGACAGAGACAGAGAGATGGTTCCCTCCCCAAATGGCCACAATGGCCAGGGCTGGGCCAGGCTGAAGCCAGGAGCTTCCTCCAGGTCTCCCACATGGGTACAGAGACCAAAATTCTTGGGCCATCCTCCACTGCTTTCCCAGGCTATCAGCAGGGAGTTGGATCAGAGTCCAGCAGCCAGGACTGGAACCATAGCCCATATGGGATATGGCACTGCAGGAGGCTTAACTTACTATGTCACAGCTTAGGCCCCAATATACAGCATTGTTGTACCCTTTATACAAAGAAATTGACCAGCTTCCCCAGGAGAGCTTTGTAGCCATGGTCTCCCTAAGTAGCGTTAAACTTCATTCCTTAAAAGTGGCTATTCCTACCTGATTAAATAAGCATGATTTTCAAATAGGACATTCCAGGAAGGTTTTGCTTTTATAATTTGTGCAATTAAATCCTGGTACAAAGGATGATACCTTCTTATTTATTATTGAGTAGCCATGGAAAGTAAGGAGACTTAATAACACCTTTCTTAACCCTAAAGAGATAATAAGAATCATATATCAGTTTATAATGTCTTTCTTCAAAAGTTTAGTCTACCAGATTTCTGTGAGTTATACATTGCTTGAAAGGAAGAGACGGTGGCAAAACCTAGTGGAGAGATTTCTAAGAGCTGCCATCAGTGTTTTCCTTGAAGAGAAAAACATATGACACGGCAAAGACAATGATAAAACTCCAAGAATTCCAAAAACATCAGTTTCTGAGATGTCCGTGTTAATTATATCTTTACAGGTTTACCTAGACAAAGCTGAGAATCTCTGCTGATTTGATGACTCCTCCAATGAAATTTTACACACAAATCTATTTTTAGCACCTTGTATCAAATTGGACGGCTAAATCTTTGTGACATTTCCAAGATTCCTCTGGAAATTCTCAAAGATCATATTAAGCTTTTTAAAAAATACCCTAAAAGTTTTATTTAATATTTTCTTTTTTATAATTTTTTAACTTTCTAAAATTTATATATAAGAGAACAAGTTTCATGTGAATCCAGTTACTAAAAGGCAAAAAAACAAGGGAAAAGTGACAAAAGACACTTGATTCAGATATAATCAGGGTGCCAGTGATATAATACTGAGTTAATTGTATAAGTAAACATTTAAGACAATAAAATACTTACAAATAAGTATACAGGCTAACACCTTAGTTCTTTATAAGTGAAAGTTTTGTTCCATAATTTATTTTAATTTTTTTCCTAAACAATCTAGGATGTAATAATTTCAATGTAAAGCATAGAAAAAAACATTTTTGTAAAACAGAATCTTTGCTATATAGACAGGCAGATAACACAGAAAGCTTCCAGAAAAGCTTTTCGAATAGTGGGCAAAGGAGCAAACTGGTAAACCAAGAAAGCAAGTCCATCAAGACTGGGAAAACTTCACAAAAATCTTAGCACAGTTCAGCATCTTTTCAGATTCAAGTACTATGAACCAAGGCAAATAAAATTTACTTCCAAAATTTGCCCTTCACTTTGCTTATTCATATCAGAGAAATTCTTAGGGGATCCAGGAGCACAAAGCAACTTTTATATTAATAATAAGATGTTATTTCTATGATTTCAATGTGTTCCTCATTGCAATGTCAAATGAATCGGTAAGTACTCTTGAACTGCATTTTCAACTTCCAATATGATAAATACTGATGCTTACAACCCACATAAGTATAATTGGGGGGGGGGGTCCTTAGTAGTTCTCAAAATTTTACAGGGTATCTGAGGTGGGAGAAAAAAAACGGAGAGGAAGCCTAGAAACCACTGCCATGTATTTGTTATATACCAGTATAAAACCAAACTAAAGGGGAAAGCTACTTTCTCTTTGAATCACAAAAGCACACAGGAGCATACTGTGGTATTATCCTCAACCATGATACTAATAGTGGCTTTTAACCAAAGTAACTCCTGTTTCATAGAGAAAACTGGAGGTAGATAATTAAGAAGTCTTTATCTTGCACAAGTGTTTCAACAGAGTACCAAAAGGCACATTGTAGCTCTCTAAGCCACACACATATCTTTGTAAGAGACACACACATACCTTTGTAAGAGACAAAATAATATGTTCATTAATGGGATCCCAGACTAGTACTTTCAATAGGATGTAATCAAAAGTATATACACTTAAATTATGCCTAATAATTAGGCATCAAATTTTTAGCATTATATCTTAGTTAGAAATTAGATATCAAGTGAGTATTCATATATAATTCAGCTTAATATTTGTTAAGGTTTTATGTAACTAAAGATCTTGGGAAGTATTCAAACTGACATATTAAACACACACACACACACACACACACACACACGACGGTTATAGTTGAAATAAAGTTGACATAATAATGTTTTGATTTAGTTGAATACAAAATTGCATTTTTCACTATCTTAAATATCATGGATGAGTACTATTAATTTAATCAGTACACCTGAATAAGCTTAGTGAAAAAATCCAAGTAGAATAAATATTGTTTATATTATACAGAACACTGATAAATCAGAGAATTTAACTGTCTCTTTTAATCCAAACTTATTATACTAATCCAATTTGCCAAATATTTATTGTAATTACTTGAACTTAAATTTTAGAAATGTTTCTAAGTTTCTATAAGGATAACTTTTTTAACTTTTATTTAATCAATATAAATTTCCAAAGTACAGCTTATGGATTACAATGGCTTTCCCCCCCATAACTTCCCTCCCACCCACAACCTTCCCCTTTCCCGCTCTCTCTCCCCTTCCATTCACATCAAGATTCATTTTCAATTCTCTTTACATACAGAATATCAGTTTAGTATATACTGAGTAAAGATTTCAACAGTTTGCACCCACATAGAAACACAAAGTGAAAAATACTGTTTGAGTACTAGTTATAGCATAGGCCAGTCATAACAGTTCTTTAATTTAGGAGACTTCTGAATTTAATTATTACTTTTCAGAAATAAGACAATATTATGTACTCATACAAAGAGAGCTAAAAACCTTTATGGATTATAAGCATCGCCACATGGAGACATATAAACAGCTTATAACTTCACATCAAAACTTAATACACAACAGAACAGGCATTTAGCCTAGGGATGGAGATGCCCACATCCCACTTCAGAGTACACAGCTTCCATACCCAGCACTGGCTCCTGACTCCAGCTTCCTGCTAATGCAGACCCTGAGGTGTAGCCCATGGCTCAAGCACTTGGGTTGCCTCCACCCACACGGGAGACCTTGATTGCCTTCCCAGCTCCTGGTTGGGCTCTGACCCCGCCCCAGCCATGTGGTCATTTGGGGGGGGGAGGGTAAACGAATGGATTAACTTGTGTTTTCTCTCTCTCTCTCTCCTCAAATAAATAAATAACTATTTAAAAAGTAAGCACACATAAAACACTGGCTCACAAATCAAAGAGTGGTTCTGTTTACTGGTAGACACAATGTTCTTAATTTGAATTCAAAATAGATGAGTAAACAATGAAAATAAAATACTAAAAAACGAATTGTCTTTTATCTCACTTAATAAAAACTAAATGTCTATAATTTGTTAATCCTTTAACTCAGATTAATCCTTTTGCAAGGGTTAAACCATATGACAACTTTTTTCTTTAAATATTTATCTATTTGAGAGGCAAAGAGTGGTGGGAGCTCCCACCACTCTTTAATTCTCCAAATGCTGGCAGCTGCCAGACCTGGGCTGAGGCCAAAACCTGGAGCCAACAACTCAGTGTAATTCTCCCACATGAGTGGCAGGAATCCAATTATTTGAGCCATAACTACTGCCTCCCAGGGTTTGCATTTGCAGAAAGCTGGATTCAAGAACTAGAGGTGGATAAGGAACCACACAGTCCCATATGAGATGCAGGCATCTCAACCACTAAGCCGAATACCCACCCCAACAAAAAATAAATTAAATTTCAAATCACTACTATCACCAGGAAGGACTAATTTATCAACTGTAAAAGCCCCAAAAAACCCACAAAAATTGTAAAAAGGGAAACATGGAAAGAAACAGAGGATCAGCAAAGTTAAACTTCTATTGTTAGAGGAGATTTACCTCTGAGAACAAGAACTGGTGCACATAGCTTTAAGCTACCTGTGAATACAGCACTCCCCAGCAATACCTGTTACTCAGCTATTAGAGAAATCTATTGGACATCAACAGCAATGCCTCCAAAAGATTTACAAGGTAACTTTTCTTTAAAGTGTATAATCACAACTCAAATGTAAAATGAGTGTGCAAAAGATTTTATAGAATTCATTAACTATATAGGGAATCAGTAAAATACCACAACCAGTTCAAAAGTAAATTCAAAGAGCAAACATCAGAGTCCAAGAAGTACTTTTAAAAGTTCATGGAGGCAGCATTCTGGCCTAATGGCTAAAGCTAACGCCTACAATGCCAGCATCCCTTATGGGCACTGGTTCAAGTCCCAGCTGCTCCACTTCCAATCCAGCTCCCTGCTAATGGAAAGTAGTGGAAGATGGCCCGAGTTGTTGGGTCCCTGCCACCACATGGGAGACCTGAATGAAGTTCCTGGCTTCGGCTTAGCTCAGCCCTAGCTGGGAGTGAACCAGGGGTAAAAGGTTTCTCTCTCTCTCTCTTTTTCTTTTTCTCTATCTCTGTCTCTGTTTCTCTCCCTCTCTGTAACTCTGACTTTCAAATAAATAAATCTTTTTTTAAAAAATTCATGTAAAATGGAAATTATTTTGGTTGACATAAAAAAAACTGTTAAGTACATGCATAAAAGGGTCTTCAAAAACTCTGTGGAAATATGTAATGCAAAAAGTTTGCATGAATTTCAAATGTTTTTGCACCAAAATAAACTTATCTTTTAATTCAGTTTTATGGGCTTTCAAACTACCTTCATATTTAGGGAGTAAGGAAAATACAAATGAAAAAGATGTAAAAACAAGTCCTTATACAGGGCAACAATTTATTGTAGTCCAGTGGACACAATTAACTTGCTTCTTTGTAGATAACAAATTTTCACATTACCAGTTATGTACAACTTCAAGAGTTGAAAGTTACACAAAAATAGTGAAATTCAGATATGACTGGATGGGTTTGGCTCATTTCCTAGACTACAAATTTTCTGAACCTATTTTTAAAAAGATGTGTCCAAAATATTCTCTCTATTTAGCACAAGAAATTAAATACTGTGGAGAAAAGCAATACCTGTGCTCTCTACTCCCAATTTATCATCATTTCCTGCATTAGAATAAGACAGAGCAAGTACCATCACTCTTCTGAACATCAAATATACAAAAAACTTTTTCCCCTGAGAGTTAGCTTTATCATCACTTCTTTCTACCTTCTTTATCAATATATCACGTTAGAAAATACTTGTTCCCATACCCAGAGGAGTTCCCAAGGAGTGTATGGTATAATCCTCTATCCTAAATAACGATAAAAGGACCGCATCTGAGGCAGGCAATTGGTGTGTCAGTTAAGACATCTCTCAGGATTCCCACATCCCATGTGACAGTGCCATAGCGTCAAGCGCCAGCTCTGCTTCAGGTTCCAGTACCCTAGGACTGTAGGTATGATGGCTCCAGTACTTGGGTGGCTGCCACTCACAGTGGGGAGTTAGATTGAGTTGTTGGCTTCAAGTTTTGTCCTGGCCCAGCCCTAGCTGCTGCCAGTACCTGGGGAGTAACTCAGTGGGTAGAAGACCTCTGTCCCTCTGTCTGTCTTTCTCTATTCCTCTGTCTCTGTGTCTCATCTCTCAGCATTTCAAATAAAATGAAAGCAAATATTTGGGTGTGCAGTGGAGGATGGCCAAAGTGCTTGGGCCCTGCACCCCATGGGAGACGAGGATAAGTACCTGGCTCCTGCCATCGGATCAGCACAGTGCACCGGCCACAGCGTGCCAGCCGTGGCAGCCATTGGAGGGTGAACCAACGGCAAAGGAAGACCTTTCTCTCTGTCTCTCTCTCTCATTCTCCACTCTGCCTGTCAAAAAAAAAAAAAAAAAACGAAAGCAAATATTTTTAAAGGACCAAATCATTCACAAATTATGATTTGGGGGAGGGGGGAAGCAAGTCAAATACTTTTAAACTGATTAAGAAAGATGCTTTTTGCCCATGAGAGTATTTCAGGCATGGAAAGCCAAGACACTGTGGCCAAAAAAAAAGGGGGGGGGGGCCTAAATGAAAGATCTCTGTGAGTGAGATACCAGTGGAAAGAACGGGACATCAAAGGAGGTACCATTCTCTGAAGAGAGGAGAGAACTTCCACTTTGACTATGGCCTTGTCTAAATAAGATCGGAGTTGGCGAACTCAAAAGGCTTCCATAGCCCATAGACAAGAGCCTAGGGTGATTACTGATGCCATAAACAAGAGTGTCAATTGTTAAATCAACCACAGGAGTCACTGTGCACTTACTCCCCATGTAGGATCTCTGTCCTTAATGTGTTGTGAATTAACGGTGTAACTAGAACTCAAACAGTACTTTATACTTTGTATGTCTGTGTGGGTGCAAACTGTTGAAATCTTTACTTAGTATATACTAAATTGATCTTCTGTATATAAAGATAATTGAAAATGAATCTTGATGTGAATGGAATGAAAGAAGGAGCAGGAGATAGGAGGCTTGTGGATGGGATAGAGAGGTTATGGGGGGTTGGGGAGCCACTGTAATCCAAAAGCTGTACTTTGGAAATTCATATTTATTAAATAAAAGTTTTAAAAAAAAGAAAGATGTTTTTCATGAAACCCAACATGGACAGACACTTCCCATTGATCTGAATTAACTCCAAACCCGAGACATTTTTAATCAGCAATCTTTAAACCAAGATAGGGTTCTTACTGAAATATGACCCTGAAATAACATCTGTTTGTAAAGCCCTCACCGGGAACTCTGCAGAGTGGGTCCTGAGCTCAGCAGTGTCCAGACAGCCGTAAGCTGGGAACACTGCTTTGATCCCAGGTGTCTGCAGTCCTATCACAGCCCAGGGCCTCACAGCAGCTAATTGGAATCATCATCACTCCTGAGTAAAAGAAAAAAAAAAAAAATAGGGGGAAATATGTGAATGTCCCAATGGAAACTGCCTTTTCAACTCTTTGTCCTACAATACTGGAACAAAGAGAAAATTCACTTAATACCAATTATTTGCATGGATTTGACTAACAATATGATTTATGTATTCTAGGTTCTACCAGGTGATAGTTCTACCAGAATCTCTATCCTGACAGATCTCTACATGCAAGCTGTCATTTTTGACCACATTTCCAGAAGGAAGACTTAAGTACTCACGGTTAGATGGCTCCCTAATTGTTTGCTAAATTTAAAAGAATTCTGTAGCCAGTGGCAATTTAGAATAATAAATGAGTTCCATAACTGGCAGACAAATTAGAATAATGAGTTAATAAAATGAATTAGAAAGGAAACTGTAACTTTGACCATCTTTTTATTGTACACTTAGTTTGACTTGAGAGGTTTCTAAATTTTTTTCTCCTGAACACTTAGGCTGATTGCAACAGTTTATGGGAGAGAATCTTGTTGCCACTTCAAAGATACTCTAATTGGTGACACATTTTGTAGCTCAGATTTTCCAAAACAAAAATGTTCCAGGTCCTACTATTGCCAAATCAAGTGGACCAAACACTGTGCCATGTGGTGATACTGTTTACTGAAATCATTGAATATTGATAACAAGCCCCAAATTGGAAAATCAGCATAAGCAAATACTGTACAAATAAGGTTTTCAATAAAATCTGAAGTACCCCATGAGCTGCTGTATGAACTCAAGGGCAGTGTGTACTATGTTTTTGTGTCTGGACAACATGAATCCTGTGCCAGTGAAGCTGAGGACATGAATTCTAAAGGAAACCAGAAGATTTTAGAGAAATGATGACTCCATAAGAGAAATACACATGTTTTCCTAACATCTCTGCAGGTGGCTTTTATGAAGAAAGGGCGTTATTTGAAGGCCACTTTTTATTTAAAATTAGTGTTTGCTTCTTCCTCAACTCCTTCCCATTCAATTCTCTCTCCTTTTTAAACAATCTACTATTGGGACCATAAGAGGGATCAAGAAAGGTAGGACTCTGCTCCACTCGTGACAGTGGGAGAGGCCAGGCCAGGCATCAGAGTTCAAATGAGGTGAAAAAGGTGTGTTCATGAGGAAGGTGGGAACCTGGTACAAAGTGTCAGAGTGCATTTTAAATGGGAAACAGATGTAGGAGGATACTTCAAAAGTTCATGGAAAATAGAATTTAAAAATGTTGATTTTCATGCTAAAAATTTTAAATCCATGCATAGATTTTTCATAATATGTATTTTTTAACTTTTTTGAAGACCCTGTGTATTCATTCAAATTCAAAAATTTCAATTTTTTGTACCAAACTAAAATTAGCATTTAATTCAATTTTCCATAAACTGCTTTAAACCCCCTCATGTTGGTGTGATCTCATGGTTTCCAAGGCATGGGACAAACAGAATATGTGTGTGTGCATGCATGCATTACTCTGCATTGAGAAAACCTAAGAGCAGCAAAACCCTGAACAGCATTGAGCACACCCACCGGCTCCATCTTAGTTTCTTAACACCATTTTCTACTGAAGAGAAGTAAGAGTCCCTTGGCAAACAATTGATTCCAGGTTTGAGACAGGCATGTTATGAGTTAGACTTTTTGTGCCAGAAAGCAAAGAAGTTCTCAGGGATGGGTGTTGTGGCACAGTAGGATGCCCACACACCATATTGGATAGTGCCTGGTTTGAGAACTAGCTACTCCAGTTCCTACTCAAGCTTTCTGCTAATGCAGCTGGGAAGCCAGTGGTTGGTAATTGAAACGCTTGGGCCCCCGCCACCCACACAGGAGACTTGGATGGAGTTCCCGGATTCTGGTTTTGACCTGGCCCAGCCCCAACTGTTTTAGGTATCTGAGGAGTGAACCAGCAGTTGGAATCTCTCTCTCTCTCTCTCTCTCTGCCTTTTAGTCTCTGTCTCTCCAAGTCTCTATCACTCTGCCTTTCAAATAAAGAAAGAAAGAATGAAATAGTGTCCTTTAAAAAAATATAAAGAAGACATTCACAAAAAATGAAGGGGATTTATCAAGGGGACATAGAACCTAGATTAGAGTTCCCACTGTCCAAATCTGGGATAGATTCAATATCATAATCATAACTAATGACAACTAAAGAAGTAAAATGGGAAACCATGAGTCCAAACTAACCTACAGACATGAGTAAATCCAAAGGTTGATAAGGAAGAATATATTGTATAGCATCTCTCCACAAACTACTAATTTCAGAGGGAAGGTTGGAAATGGCTGCCACCAACTTCAGCAATTGGTGACAGAGATCATCATCTGTGATGTGGCAAACTTTATTTGTGAGCTACCAAATAAAAACAAGACTTGCGTCTGAATCAATTAGTCAATCACAATTTAAATTGTTCTATACCAAAAAATCCTTGATTGTGAGTAATTAGAATAAAGCATTTTGTGAATCAAAGGGCATCATGTCAGGAGATTATTTATAAATAATTCACAGGGAAAAGATATTTGTGTTGTACTTGCAACCTTTATTTTTATTTATTTATTTATTTATTTTGACAGGCAGAGTTAGACAGTGAGAGAGAGAAAGAGAAAGACAGAGAGAATGCTCTTCCTTCCGTTGGTTCACCCCCCAAATGGCTGCTATGGCCGGTGCACTGCACCAATCCGAAGCCAGGATCCAAGTGCTTTTTCCTGGTCTCCCATGTGGGTACAGGGCCCAAGCACTTGGGCCATCCTCCACTGCACTCCCAGGGCCACAGCAGAGAGCTTGACTGGAAGAGGAGCAACTGGGACAGAACCCAGCGCCCCAACCTGGACTAGAACCTGCAGTACCGGCGCTGCAGGCGGAGGATTAGCCAAGTGAGCCGCGGCGCTGACCGCAACCTTTCTTTAAATCTGAGATTATTTTCTAGTAAAATAATGTTGAACTTATAACGTTTATAAATTCAAAACTCTAATTCCTATATATTTGACCAAACTTTATCATTGTGATTCATTCTATAACTTAATTTATCCTAAACAACTTTTAATCAGTTAAGCAGATAATAGTTTATTTTAATCTCTTATAGAGCTGTTTTTTATTCTAAAATTTTAAATTTTATTCATAATTTTCATTAAATTAACTTTTCTTAAAATTTCTAATTTTTAAAAAATAAGCCTTCTCATATATTTGTGACTATTCTAAATAAAATAAACAATAAATGTAATAACTCATACTCTCCCAGATGTTTCAACGTGGTTTACAAAACTGTAAACTTTCAATTTGAAATAGTGTCTGAATTAGTATTGAAGTATCACATTTGAACCTGAAATAGCAAGGCTCATTGTTAGACATCATTCCTTCTGATATGCCAGATTTCCTGAAGGTGATTATTTTTAAATATTGGAATTTAAGATACTTAGTATACTATACTTACAGATTGTTTGTATATTTAATCTCAATGTTTAAAACACTAAAAATAAGTTACATCCTCACAAGTAATTTTTACCTTGTCTACTGAACGGGATTTCCTGCTAGTAAACACTGGCGATTTCAGCTGGGTGAGGCATGGCTACCCGGGACTGAGCGGCTTAAACAACCGAAGTTTTCTTTCTCACAGCGCTGGGGCTTACAGAGCCGCTTTCTTCTGAGGCCTCTCCCTTTTCCTTGCAGATGGCAGCCTTCTTCTCAGGTCCTCGTGTGGTCTTTCCCCCAGGGGAGCGTCCCTGGGGTCTCTGTGTGCCCAGATTTCCTCTTACAAGGACACCTTGGATTAGGGCTCACATAATAGCGAGCTTTTAAGTTAATGGCCTCTTTAAAGGCGCTATCTTCAGCGTAAGAGTTTCAACATATGAATTATGGGCAGACACAATTCAGCCCATAACATGGAAACATCCAATATAGTTTTTCATCGTGGGAGACTTTTGGCCAATACGAAAACAAGTCTAGACCTCTGACAATTCTAATCTCATGCCTTTAGAATTGCAGTGGTCTTACTAAGTTCCCTGTTTCAAGTGTCCTATTTTCGAGTTTGTAAAAACTAATTGGAGTACAATATCCACTCATGGTGAATGATATTCAGGGAATCTATGTGTGGTCTTACTGTACTTCTGAAGTGCTTCATATTCTCTCTACTGGAAGGGCCACAACTCCTATAAATATGTAAACGGCATCTGATTGTGTTGAGCATATCTCACAGTTCTAAGGTCACACTAGTTCAGCCACTGAAACTCGGAAGTTCCCTTCATGAAAGCTCATTAAGATGACTTCCACGCAGTAAGGAAGAGAGAACAATCCAGGAACTGCTATGCAGGAGTCCAGGGTACACTAAGAAAGTAATTTTACAGTTGTTCTGAACTTAGAATAGCGATTATTACAGGCAGTCAAGGGTTGGGGCAGGGGAGATAGAGAGAGGTTGGATAATGGATGCCAAAACTGTCAGATACAAGCAAGAAGTGTACTATTCCACTCCACAGCACAATGGGATGAGGATAGTTCACAGTAATGCAATACACACTGTATAAAGAACTGGAGGAGAGGAGCTGGTGGGCTCCGAACAGAAAGAAAAGATAAGGGAATGGAAACACTGGTGACCTGGCTGGATCAGTTTATACTGTGTCCTTGAGTTGAAGTATTGCACTCTACCCCCAGAAAAATGTGCAAGTATTATATACTAATCCAAAAATTTAAAAGAAAATAATTTATAAAAACAGATAATTTTGACCTGGAGTTCATAGTTCAATACAGGGCCTAGGAAAGGGTATGTAAAATACTCCTAAGAATCAGAAAAAATAACATTGGGCCAAAAAGACAGGACCAAAGAAGGAGCCAGTCAACTAAAGGGAAATGAAACAAGAAGCTGGGCAATGAAATAAAGAGTAGAGTGCATTAAGAACCAGACTATTTGGCAAGCCAGAGTTGATAATTGGCCAGATTGCTTTATCTCTCCAGACTTTGGCTCCTGGTGGTTCCTTCAAAGTCCAAAACATCTATTATTCCTCCTTGCTGTTTCTCTCATCTATTTTTAGACTCCATCAGCTGAAGAGAACAGCCTTGCAAGTTAAGTATAATTTTCTTGAAGCAGTAATTTAGGTATAAACATCAGGATTGTGGAAGTGACAGAACTCCAATTTGAACCGTTCTTGTAAAACCATGTGCATTTCTGTATCTCAGGAATGATAGCACCGAAGCCTGGAACACAGTCAGAACTCCCTTTCTAATTCACTGTGTGTTCCCTCTGAACATCATCACTTTATCTTTCTACCCAAGAGCCTCGAAGTTTCTCCAGACCTTGCCCTATGTTAGGAAATGTGGTCTCAGTGATTCCAGAGTCTTACATTCATTTGCTCTCTCTTGCACTCTCTCCCTGCCTCCCTCGATTCCTCCCTCCCTCCGTTCTTTACTTCCTCTCCCACCTTTCTCCCAGATCCAGAATTCCCACAGAAAGGACCCTGGACTCAGCTTCTATAAGTAGCCCAGCCCCTACTAAATTGTAAATTTAAAATGAACAGACTGTGCAGCAATATATTTCCCTTAGTTCCAGTAATGATGATAACTTTGTGGATGAATGAGAATCTTCAGAAAATTGGATAATTCTGACAAAACAATGAATCCAGTTTATTGGTCAGGGGCGTGGTGTTGGAGAGCCAAGGCAGGAGGCAGTCTGGGGTACTCAGGTGTGCACATTCTGCACTGCTGGTGCTGTAAGAAAAGAGAGACCCTGGGCTGGATGAGCTTTCCCTTTTTATGTTTCTTGCTTTATAACACAATATACTGAGATAAGCAACTATAGTAAAAATACATGACCAATCTCTGTTATTGTACCTTCCAGAATAATATAATTTTGACCAGTAGACAATTAGCCATTAATTATTTTAGCCCCAAGGAAATTAAAAGGAAGTATTTACTTACTTATGTATGGATGATCAATTGTGAGCCAAGTACTCTTCCCAGAGAATAAAAATGAAAAAAATGCTTCCCTCAATAAATTCACCAGCGTGGACTCAAAAGGAATCTCAGGAATCTTATTATTTTATTGATGTTGGCTGTTGCTCTGCTATTATGAATAGATTCCCCCCTCATAAAAGCTACACTAGATTATTGTGGCTACCACATAAATGCAATTGAATTCACATGTTTATTTTGTACCTATCCTTATTATAAACCACTATTCTGAAGGATTCTGGTAGATAGTATAAGATTTTATACTCATTGTACATAAACTAATAATTTTGACTCCTTTCTCTAGTTATGTCTGATTTTAATCTTATTGTATTAACCAAGGCTTTCCAGAACCATATTAAATCATTATTATACTGCTGGTTTTGGGGATATACCACTAGGGAAAATTTTCCCAAAGTATGCTTTGGGAAATGCCAGCCTTTTTAGAATATCTGCCAAATATTTAAAAAATTAAAAATTCTTTGGTTCAATAAGCTTGTGAAATTGCATACTACAGCTTTCTCCCAGGGATTCACAGGACATGTTGTTCACGCTGAGAAGCTCCGAAATCAAGAGAACGCTAAGGTTGTTTAACTTCGAGTCTCAAATTGTGTACAGACCAACTGACCCATCATTTTCACCATGAAGCGTGTGTTAATGTCTGCATGTCTTAAGATTTCAATTGTTTACAAGTCACTAAACACAAATGTCTCACATTTAAGCAGAAAGCGGAAGGTACTAGAAACCAGAAGTGATAACTGGGACTTGGGAAAGAATGCAGAGGAACTCTGCAAGCCTCTCTGTCAAGCCCTGCCAGGTTAACACGAGACGAGTCTCCAGTCTCTAATTCTGGATCCCCAATTCCAGATTCTCGGGAGGAGAAACCTGATTGGCCACATTAGGGACACATCTCCATTCTTGAATCAGTCAATCATCACAGTCATGTGGAAGGTACAATACCTGTAGGTTCATGGCCTGTGGCTCAGGACTTTTTCTAGACAAGGGGGGATTATCATGAAATATATTATCAAGAGTATTCCTTATAAAATCTATTAAAACTAGTGTTATCTAATACTTTATTAAAAATCAATAAGTATAATATTTGATTAAGTATGAGAGTACTTCAAAAATTTCATGGAAAACTGAGTTAAAAGATCAGTTCATAATAGAACAAAAAAAATTTGAAACCCAAGCACGACTGTTTTATAATAAGCTTTTCTTTTTTCTGATACTTTATTTTTCATATTAATGTAATATTAATACAAAGAGAACAAATTCAGTGTAGTTCATGAATAAAATTCTAAGAATATAATCATGTCCCTCCACCTTGCCCTCTCTCTTACTCTCTTTTTTTTCCTTCCTTCATTTTTTCTTTTTTAGTTTTTCAGATAGCATATTTTTAGCTAACATCACTTAACTTAATGTTCTACTACATAAATAAATCAATCAACAAGTAAAAAGACCCATGAAGATTACTTGTATGTATAGATTTCACTTTATTTTTTGCATTAAACTCATCTTTTAATTTCATTTTCTGAGAACCTGTTGAGGTGCCCCATAATAATATTTTTATTTTGTTTGGAAGTATGCTTTCATTCCTCACTTTTTTTTAGACTTCTCCAGGAATGAATGTCAGTGTTTCCTTCCAAATGCTGTCAATCAATTAAAACATTATTCTGAATAAAATTAAGTTATGTGATAAACTGTGTCTTTAAATATTGAGATTCATTCCTGGTAAAAAATGCTCCCTGAACTATTTCTTCAATAAATTGTCCAAGTTGGTGTGCTTGTACATTATTTGGAATTTTTGCATCGTTATTTATAGGAGTTTTTGTATGTAAATAGTTTGTTTTCTTCTTTGTCAATACATCTTTATTTGTAGATACTGAATAATGAATTTTGGGTAATTTTCAGTTTAGTAGACTGTTTCTAGAGCATTTTTGCTTAGAGAAAAATTGAACATAAAAATATAGTTTCCATATCCCTCTCTTCCCCATTTGTACACACTGATTCTGCTATTAATATTTTGCATTAGTGAGTATGTTTGTTACTGTTGATAAGCCAATCTTAAAAAAATATTAACTGAAGTCCATAGTTTATATTAGGGATTGCTGTTGTTCAGTTTTATGAGTTTTAACAATTGTATACAGTTTTGTGTCCACCATTACATTATCAAAACCAATAGTTTCACCACCCTAAAAATCCCTGTGCTCCACCTACTCATCCTTCTCCCTCTACTCCCATTCACCTTTAGCAAAACTGATTCTTTTATGGCACCATAGTTTTGCTTTTTCAGAGAGTTGGATAGTTAGAATTTATGCTATGTAGATGCTTTAGAGTGGCTTCTTTCAACTAGCAATATGCATTTAAGGTTTTTTCCATGACATTTCATGATTTGCTAGCCAATATCTTATATATCACTGCATAAATATTCCTTTGTATGGATTTACGGCAGTCTGTTTATGCATTCACCAATTGAAGGATGTCTTGGTTGCCTCAAAGTTTTTTTCAAGGATGAATAAAACTGCTATTAATTGCCTACAGGGTTTTGTATGGGCACATTTGGGTAAATACCTGAAGCATGATTTCTGGATCTATGGTAAAACTCTGTTTAACTTTAAAAGAAACTGCCAAACTGCTGACAGAGTGACTGTATCATTTTGCAATCCCACCAGCAATGAATGAGAGCTCCTATTGCTCCTCATACTGTTCAGTCAGCAATATGTGTCGTTGCTTCTCAGCCTTTTGGCTAAGATCAAGTGTAGCAATGAGCATCACTGATGTTTTGAATTTTAGCCATTCTCATATATGTACAGTTATCTCAGTGTTTTTTCCTAGAACATTTCTGTGACCTTATTTGTCATCTGTTTATCTTCTTTAGTGAGATATCTAGTCACATTTTGGTTTTTTTGGTTTTTTGTTTTTGTTTTTTGCCTACTGTTTTAACTGGGTTGTTGTTGCGTTCCAAGAGTTTCTTTGTATATTTTGGTCACAGATTTGACATAACTCTAAACAGTAAAGCATATTGTTCCTAAGCTACTCCAAAACAAAAATTTTGTTCCGAGAATTTCATGCTTTCTCTTTCTTGAGCTTTGGGACTGGAACCAGGGCTACAACTGAGACACTGTGACAAATGTGTGAGTGTCCCAAGCAGCATCCCAGCTGCAAGGCCAGGAGCCTGCCTCCAATTCTGAACATTAAATTTAGGTGGGGGAAATAATCTACTTCACTGAAATTGTATAACATTTTCATAGAATGGGACTTAATTTTTGTATTATATTCCCTCTGTATTTTGTGATTTCACATTTCTAATTCCTGTTTTTAAAGTTTGGACTATATCTTCTGTCATAATTGTTTATTAAGATACTTGGTTTTAAATGACTAACCATATCACTTTTGACTGTATTATGATTGTTTTTTGGTTAATTTTGTTTCTATTTTTATTCTTCACCATATCCCTTTTTCATGCTTTTTTTAGATGTGTTTTGCTGTTTTTCCCAAACTCCATGAGTTGCAAATAGTCACTTATTTTCATTCCTCTTTTTTAAAATAATGGAAACAATGAACAAAATCTTTCCTTCTGGGCATAGCTTTTGTTACAATCAACAAATTTTGAGAATTAGTATTTTCATTTTCCTTCTTTTATAAACCCTCCATACTTGTATATTTTCATTTACACAAGACGTTGCTGAATGTTTTAGATTTCAAAATGACCCTAATTACTTTTGTCCAAGCTTGTAAACAGGATTTTTTAGTATTACTGTATTGTGGTCAAAGAAGCTGGCCTTTACACTTTCTATTTGGAGGATTTTTTTTATATATTCTTTGTAACTTACATTATAATTAATTTTATTTTGTAATTTAATGTTGGTTAAGGTGAAACTACATGTGATGTTTTAGTGTACATTTATTTAGGTACCTATGTCTCTTGTTTTATGCATATATGTATGCATGTATGTATAGGATGGTGGATATATATGTATGTAGATAGGTGAATCAAATGTTACTAGAGATATGGCCATGATTCATTACTTTTGTTTGTTTGTTTGTTTTTAAAGATTTATTTATTTGTTTGAAAGTCAGAGTTACACTGAGAGAGAAGGAGAGGTAGAGGTAGAGGTAGAGGTAGAGGTAGAGGTAGAGGTAGAGAGAGAGGTCTCCTATCTGCTGGTCACTCCCTAATTGGCCGCAAAGGCCCCGGAGCTGTGACAATCCAAAGCCAGGAGCCAGGAGCTTCTTCTGGGTTTCCCACACAGGTCCAGTGGCCCACAGATTTGAGCCATCTTTTACTGCTTTCCCAAGCTATAGCAGAGAGCTGGATTGGAAGTGGAGCAGCTGGGACTCAAACCAATGCCCATATTGAATGCTGGCAATGCAGGCGGCGGCTTTTACCTGCTACACCATAGCACCGGCCCCCATTAATTCTTATAAATCAAGCAATTTTCACTTTAATTGACTTTGAAGTTCTTCTTTTGCTATTTTTCATGGACATTGCCAACATGGGTTCTTTTTTTTTTCTTTTTTTGGAGGGGGGTGCTGAATTGGTATTTTTTCTCAGAAGGCTTTTATGTAAGGTATACAAACTTCATGCATTTCATAAATACAACTTTAGGATCATAATGATTCTTCCCACCATACTTGTCCTCCCACCCACACTCCCACCCTTCTTTCTCCCCCCTCTCCTATTCCCATTCTTATTTTTTATTCAGATCTATTTTCAGTTAACTTTATACACATAAGATTAACTCTATATTAAGTAAAGAGTTCAACAAATAGTATGAAAAAAAAAACCTGGTCCTCAACAGTCAAGACAAGAGCTGTTCAAAGTCATTGCATCTCAAAGTCTCAATTTCACTTCTATAGATTACCTACTATATGCTCTATTTGTTACCACAGATCAGGGAAAACATATGGTATTTGTCCTTTTGAGACTGGCTTATTTCACTAGGTATGATGATTCTCACTGAAAGAAAACTGCCTGAAGTTTCTTCTTAGTTGATGCTTTTTTTCTGAAATTTAAACACCAAATCTCTTTTTATTTCTCTTTATGTGCCTGATGGATTAGTGCCATCTTATCTCCATTCCCAACATTTTTCTGTGCTTATTAATATCACCTGGAGGTATATATCTAAGTTACTGTTGTTTCTGATACATCATCTCTTTCAATATAGCTACTGAAATTCAAAATCCATTTTGTAGTTGTATTTCTGAGAGCTAAGCTTGACTATGTTTTTAAGTGTTTGTCACCACTTTTTATACTATAATCCTTTTATACTTTGATTCCCCACTCTTAAATTCTAATTTTACCAGGTAATCTCTTTGATTTCTATAAAATTTGTATTCATTATTTATTATTTTATTCAAAAGGCAGAGAGATGTTGAAAGAGAGAGAGAAAGACAGATCTTGGCTTCTCTAGTTCAACACTCAAATGCCAGCAACAGCCTGGGTTGGGACAGGCAAAAGCCATGAGCCATGAAATTAATCAAGGACTCACATGTGTGAGACAGGGACCCAAGTACTTGTGCCATCACTGCTTCTTCCCTCAGTTAAGGAACTGGAACAGTGAACAGAACCAGGACTCAAACAGAGGCGATCCTGCCAAAGATTAAAGATCAATGAACCTGTAAACTGAATTTTTAGTTTTTAATTTACCAATTTTGACAGTATTTTCTTTTAGATGATCCTTGTAAGAAAGTTTAGCTGTTTTAAGCAGTAATAAATTCCAGTGAAGTCCAAAAGTATACAAAGGCAATAACTAATGCAACTAAAAAAATCACACGCAGATTGGTGGAAGAAGGCGGGACTCAAACAAATAGAAACCTTCAGGAGACTCTTGGAAACGTAGGCGATAAAACCTGTAATTTTGAATTCCTGCACTTGAACTTGCATTTGCCAAATTCTTGTGCAACTGTTACTGCTAATTATATCTCCACCCAGCCATAGCTGTTATACAAAGTATTATACAAAGTGTGATACCAAGGTACTATAAGACGTTATTCTCCACACCATAAATGGCAGCACATACCAGAAAGCTTCAGCAACCTTAAACTTGGAAGAACTGAGTCCATCTTCTGATTTTTCTGCCTTTTACAATTACTTGATTACATCTTTAACTGCCATGGGCCCTCATGCATTCAGCTATGCCATACTAACTTGTCCAAATTCTTTGTTAGCAGACACAGAATATCATACAAAGGTCTTCCACTGATTTGGGGTTTAGTAACACTCCTCCACTTATCTTCTGATTATAGAATTCCACTAACACCCAAAGATCTGCACCTGAAAATTTCTACAAACTATGGTAAGCCTAGGAAGACTGTTCACTATGGAAGCAATGACATTGCTGAAATGAGCATTTAATTTATTCATTAAACAAATACCTAACAACCACCTAAGATGCACCAGCTAATCTAAGACCTGGGACTAGAATAGTAAACAATATGGTCACAGCCCCACTACTAAGGCCCTTGCTTGCCAGTGAGGAGTATACATAAAAGTCAATGAGCCAACCAATCAAGAATATTATCCTACACATTATTCTAAACTGTGCTTCTAAGATTGAGAGAGAGCTATAAAGCATTGTAAAGAGAAATGGTTTTATTTTTTAAAAGATTTTATTTATTTATTTGAGAGGTAGAGTTATAGACACAGAGAGGGAGAGACAGAGAGAGAGGTCTTCCATCTGCTGATTCACACCCCAAATGGCCCCAACGGCTGGAGCTGTGCCGATCTGAAGCCAGGAGCCAGGAGCCAGGAGTTTCCCTGGGGTCTCCTATACAGGTACAGGGGCCCAAGCACTTGGACCATCTTCCACTGCTTTCCTAGGCCTTAGCAGAGAGCTGGATTGGGAGAGGAGCAGCCAGGACATGAACTGGCACCCATATGGGATGCCAGTGCCACCGGTGGAGGATTAAGCTATTGTGCCATAGCACAGGTCCTGAGAGAAATGGTTTTACACTCAAGAGATCTGTACTTGTGTGCCCATTTATCTATGTTTTAGCTTCATTGTCTTAAGTAAATCACAATTTAATTTTCTGAGCCTTACTTTCCCTACATGAAAATCAAGATGATATTAATAATGGTTAGAATTAAATGATACAATATCTAAAACCATCTCTTGCCATAAAATATTGAAAAGAGAGGAGAATATAAAATAATGTTAGCATTATCTCCATATAGCACAATCCTTCCGTAGCATTAATGTGTTTTCTAATTGTCCTTTTGATAGTTACTGAACAATGAAAAAAATGTGCAGTGGTGCAGAATTCTTCCTATTGCCCAATATAAAATATAGCATGATGTTCTATTAACTTCAGTGGCACATCAGTAGACAATGGCAGAAAACAGGAAGAAGGCCCAGAAAGAAGTAGCTAACCCCCAAAATTAAATACAGATGATCCTATCTCAACTGTTAGCATTTTTGAGGGGCAAAACTCAATATTCTTATATTGCACTGAGATAAAAACCTTTGATATTTTGAATTTTTTTTGAAATAAATGTATCCACATCTTCTAAAATGCCAAAGAAACTTATGAAACAGAATGACATTTAGGGGGGAACTATTAAGTGCCAGCCATATGTTTACATTTCAATCTGAAAACTGATGACATAAAATAATGATATATTAGAATGAGATGTAAGGGCTATCAGTTTTTTCCATTTATTCCATTAATATGACAAGATGCAACTATTTTATTTTTATTATGAATACTATATATGAATGTTTTATCCAAGTTTATAAGTCACCTAGTCAATAGTTATATGTTTATTCCATTGACAAGGGATACTATATACCTTCACCATATCGCCATGCCTGTCTGTTTCTTGTGAATGCAGGTTTTCAATTGTCTGTTGAGTTTTTCTGCCTGAATAATTCACTAACACATCAATCTCAAAAAATAAAAATTGAATTCACAACTTTTCTTTCTAAACCTGTCTTAATCCTGATGTTCTTTGTCCTATTGTTATCAGTTTTGAATATCCAGGCATCTCCACTTAATTTCAAAGCCTATTAGCTCTCCAATCCTGTATGAATGCCTTTTTATAGTCTCACTACCACCATCCTAGCTTGTTTCTGTATCATCCCTTACCTAGACCGGATCAAAAGCCATGTAACTAGTTACTCAAGACTATCTCCTCCTAATGTCAGTCTGTCTACATTATGGAAAGTGAAATGATGGTGCCGGAGAGTATCCAGGTCCTGCTCCTCAGAGTCTGTGAATATATCACCTTACACAAAAAAAGGGGACTTGGCAGGTAAGAATACAGATGAAGACTTTGAGCTGGGGAAGTCATCATGGATTATGCAAGTGGGCTCAATATAATCACCAGTTCTTTAAATTGGAAAGCGTCTTCTCATGGAACAGAGAGATGTAATGAAATAAAAACAATGGAAAAGATTCAATCCTGCTGGCTTTCAAGAAGGGGGCTTTGAGACAAGGGCTGGAGGCAGCCTCTAGCTAACAAGGAAAAGGCAAGGAAACATTTTCCCCAACAGCCTCTAGAAAGGACACAGCACTGCTGACACTTTGGTTTCAGTTCAACGAGACCTGCATCAGACATCTGACTGACAGAATTATATGATGATGAATATGCTCTTTTAAAACACTAAGTCTGGTAATAAATTAAACCACAAGGTGAAAAAAAATAAAGATTTATTTATTTATTGGAAAGAGTTACAGACAGAGAGGGAGAGACAGAGAAAGGTGTTTCATCTGCTGGTTCACTCTCCAAATGGACACAGTGGCAGGGGCAGGGGAAACCAGGGGCAAGGAGCTTCTTCCTGGTCTCCCACATGAGTGCAGGACCCCAAGTAGTTGGGCCATCTTCACTGCTTTTCTCAAGCTCTTTAGCAGGTAGCTGGATCAGAAGTGGAGCGGCCAGGTGACTTAACCCACTATGCCACAATGCCAGCCCCTTAGCAATGGAAAATTAATACTCATGTGCTACTAGGCTAATTGAGAACATATCTCATCATCTCTACTCCCCTATTCCAACTCAAGGTTCTTCATGACAACCACTTACCTATCATGAATAATTTTTAAATGCCTCACCCTTACATACAAAGCATTTAAAACTGCTTTGAGGGCAGCTTCCTTTTTCCCTGCACCATTGCACACCTAAGAAACATCTATCAGCCATTCACCAAAGATCTTTCATTTTTTCATGGCTGTGCCTTTGCAAATCTTTCACCTTCTCTTTTGAACAGTCTTTCTGTCTGTGCTTGCTAAAATTCTACTTGTTTCTCAGGTTCAAAATCTATTACCACCTCCTCCAAGTGGTATTCTCTCATTTCTGTAGCTGGAAATGAACCATTTTTATCTGGTGTGCATGATTAACCACTATTATTTTATCTCCATCTACCTTCCTTATGCAGAAATGTTTCTTTGTCGTTCTTAAATCCATGAGCTATTCAAGAATGAGAATCTTGACTTTCATATTTGAATTCCTAAAGTGCTGAGTTCAGGTCATTATACTAAGTAAATGCTCAAGAGTTTTTGTTGTTGAAAAAAAGACAATAAAAAATGAGTATGTGAAAAATTGTAGGAAATTCATTCCTTGACAACATTACGTGCTGGTTTATTTTTTAAAAAAGATGTGCATTAATAGGTCTGATCTGTTTAAATGGGACACTTTAGATTTTAATCATTAATTTTATTGAATTATTTTTATGATATTAAAGGGTAAATATCACATTACAATATTAGAAGGCAGATTGAAAACATTCTGATACAACATCACTGTACCTCTCTGCAACATACAATGCAATTGATATTGTAGGTAGCCTTTGGACCACGAAGTATTCCTGTATTCTGAACTTTCTCAGTGGTTTAGATAATGCTTTAAGGATGGTTCAAAATTTCTTTCCCCATTCTCTGTTTTGGTTGTTCTTTCATATTTTGAAAATGACAATTTTCCTTTCTCTAAACAATGTCATCTCAGAGCCCTAGGCTGAAGACAGAACGAGACAAATGTGCCAAACATATGGATGACAGGGGAATGATTTTCCCAGAAATGATAACCACATGAAAGTTCTCAGAATGCCCTCCTGGGCTTTGGGACTTTTTAGCCAAAGAAAATGCAAATTCTATGGGCTGAAGCAGAAGCCATGAAAATGAAAAGAGATAAGGAAACTGGTTCAATATTTTGACAAAAGAGAATTTCCTTCTCAACATGCAAGTTGTTTTCATTATTCCAAAAATATGTTGATTCACTTCTGAAATGCAACTTTTGGAAAATAATACTCTCATGGGGAGAGAAAAGCCATTGTTGTTAGAACTAATAAAATGTCGAGACATATACAGAGTACTACCTAAATTCTTCTGGGAAGCCCATTTATTGAATGGCCATTCTGCTGGGCATTAGACTAGAAATCAGTGACATCAAATTTAACATTTTGTAATGTAAGCTTTTGTCCTCAAGAAGTGTAAGCCTTAAGCCAATTCATAGTTGGTTAATTTGACGATTTGTTTTCAGTGATTTAACTTTTAGTAAATTATCCTGCCTCTTAAGACTAGGAATTTCAGGGAATTGAGAATGTGTTAGTAAGAATAGATAATTAAGGTAATTAAATGGAATAAAGGGTAGGACAGCATTTTTACAAGATTACTTGATAGTCTAATCAAGAGGCACTTGGGAGCCCTCTGGATCAGGCGATCCCTCTGGAAGTCTTAAAGGAGAAAGAAATTGCTGGGCAAAGGAGGAACAAGTGTAATGACAGAAAAGTCATACAGAGAACAGGATGTGCTTTAAGAACTCTAATAGAACAAAATATCTGAAACAGGTGGTGAATGGTAAGACAGAATGAAGGGGAGGTACATAAATCCCAGACCGCAGAAAGTCCTGTTCTGTATTGACAATCCTGGGAAAATGAAACAGAAAAATTCAAAATCTCAGTAGGACTTAAGTTAAACAAAATGGAAGACAGAACACTTTGGTGTTAAGATTAGATTACCTGGAGAGGGGGAAATATAGGGGGGAGAGAGTCTTGGGAAGTTTTTGAACAGCACAGGGTTCTGATAAAGTTGGAAAAATTGGACTGGAGATATGGTGGCTAGGGGGGTCACTTGGGAGAACTTATTCACGCAAAAATCACAAGTTAGTGACAGAGGCCTGGAAAAAAAGGTGGAGGGGAGCAAGTCTGAGAAATACTTTGGAAGCATAATTAACATGATTTAGAGTACATCTTACAATGATGAAGGAAGAGATGGCAGATGACCTAGTGATCTCTAGCCTGAGAAACAAAGAACATAATGATGGCATTACACGAGATTGAACCTGGCGAAAGTGGACCAGAGTTCATGGGGAGGAGACGTGAGAAAGCTTAGTTTTTATTATGTTGACTTGTACGCGGAATTGCTTACATTTCTCCAAGAGCTAAATATTTGTAACTTAGTATGATATTGCATTTTAAATGATTTATATAATTTTATCCAAAAGCATAATAAATACTGTTTAAGATGTGTGAAAAAGGCCTTTATTACCACCTTTTTTGAGTACTTTCTGTGTACTTTTAGTTAGCAAAAGGAAAAGAACTACTAAGTACCCACTAATGCTAACCTGCTAAGTAACTACCATATGCAGACATGATCTTGAGCATATTTGCATGCTATATTCTCTGATACTCAATTTGAAAAAAAAAAATGGATGGTCAGGGCTGGCACTGTGCCATAGTAAGCCAAGCCTCCACTTGTGGTGCCAGCATCCAATCCAGCTCTCTGCTATGGCCTGGGAAAGTGGTAGAAAATGGCCCAAGTGCACGGGTCCCTGTACTCCCAAGGAAGACCCAGAAGAAATTCCTGGCTCCTGGCTTTGGATTGGCCCAGCTCCGGCAGTTGCGGTCATTTGGAGAGTGAACCAGCAGATGGAAGACCTTTTTCTCTGTCTTTCTCTCTCTGTGTATATAACTCTACCTCTCAAATAAAATAAATAAAATCTTTAAAAAGAAAAGAGAAAAAGATGATGGTCAGGAGAGTTCAGGTAACTCACAGGTTGAGTCAGTTCTGACTGCATCCATAGCCTAACCTCAGCTCTATAAATTACTGTCTCTCCATGCCCAAGGCCACAGACCATTTCTTCATTCCTAAACACATAGGTAGGCCATATACAGAATAACAATCTATATTTTTAAGGTACTCAGCTTTGGTAAAGTGGTAATCCATTTGGTTTTATGATGTGTGATAGATTTAAACTGTAATATATCATTTGGACACCTGATGGCAATATTCTAATTAGACTACTGTCCACTTCCTTATTTCAAGGACAGTCTTACGTCAGGATTGCACAACAATGTTTCATTTATGATATCCTATTTGGTATCTGGTTTTCTGATGCTTTTATGGTGTTTTTGCCAATAGAAAAGGCAATTTGGCTAAATCTGCTGGTCAGTCTATCCCAATATTCGCAACAGGTCAATCATGTTTTATCTAATGATGGAAACAATACACATAGTAAACTAACTCCAGCAGGTCAGGGGCTAAGTTGTTAAGTTTTTTAAAGAAATTAAGTATCTGAACACATTGAATAATTTGTCTTTCCCAGTGGAAAACCTGAGTCCCATTGATTCTGCAGTATCCACATTTGATGATCTATTCTGAACTGGATGTGGTCTGGGTATGAATATGTTCCACTGACCCCAGATGGCAGAATTTGTGGAATCTGTATTTTGTGGCTCTGTTTGGGGCGGCAGAACAGCAGATTAGGAATTTGAGAGAGAAGAAATGAGGATAACAGAGTTAATTGGCTGGAAGTTGGTGCTGAGACAGAAAGAAAAGATGGTATATAATGATGAAGGAGAAGAATCTGACTCTCTGTGTATGAAAAATCTAAGACTTCCCTCACCCACAAATAAGGAATATATACTTGTGTGTATTTTTATGTTTTCTTATTTTTTTAACTATCTTGTTTTTTAGAGACAGATTTAAGGGTGTGACTTGCAGTCAAGCTTGTACAAACCACAAGGTAATACAAGTCCTTCAGAAATGACATGGGCTGAACTCTAGGATAAGCTACTTCCTCAAACTTTTGGGAAATAGACCTTTTCAATATATTGGAGATGAAGGATACTGAACATGGCCAGCGCCGCAGTTCACTTGGCTAATCCTCTGCTCGCTTCGCCGGCACCCAGGCTTCTAGTCCCTGTTGGGGCGCCAGATTCTGTCCCAGTTGCTCCTCTTCCAGTCCAGCTCTCTGCTGTGGCCCGGGAAGGCAGTGGAGGATGGCCCAAGTGCTTGGGCCCTGCACCCTCATGGGAGACCAGGAGAAGCACCTGGCTCCTGGACTCGGATCGGTGCGGTGCGCTGGCCACAGTGCACTGGCTGCAGCAGCCATTTGGGGGTGAACCAATGGAAAAGGAAGACCTTTCTCTCTTTCTCTCTCACTGTCCACTCTGCCTGTCAAAAAAAATAAGGATGGCCCAAGCGCTTGGGCCCTGCACCTGCATGGGAGACCAGGAGGAAGCACCTGACTCCTGGCTTTGGATCAGCACAGTGTGCTGGCTCTAGCGGCCATTTGGGGGTGAACCAATGGAAGAGGAAGACCTTTCTCTCTGTCTCTCTCTCTCTCACTGTCTAATTCTGCCTGTCAAAAAAAAAAAAAAAGGATACTGAACAAATCACTCAGCCAACCATGTGACTTAAAAGAACAGATCTTGACCATTTGCCTGCACAGTGGCTCACACTGATGATAAGGAAAAGGAATATTAAAAATTGTATTCAACCCAAAGAGCCCTAGCGAAATTTAGTTCTCAGGATGATTGTCGGAGCTGCACTGGCTTCAGAGATGTGTGCTCAAGCCAGAGGGAGTGATTCTCATTCACAACAGCTTTCTCTGTTAAACCCTGCTGCCATTCTATTTAGAGAAGTGATTTTTTTTAAAGATTTATTTATTTGAAAGGCAGAGATAAAGAGTCTTCCTTCTGCTAGTTCACTCCCTAAATAGCCACAACAGCCAAAGCTGGGCTAAGCTGAAGCCAGGAGCCAGGAACTTCCTCCGGGTCTCCCACATGAATGCAGGGGCCCAAGCACTTGAATCATCCTCTGCTACTTTCCCAGGCCACAGCAGAGAGCTGGATTAGAAGAAGAGTAACCAGGACTAGAACCTGCACCTATATGGAGCACTGGTGCTGTTTTATTTTTTTTTATTACAGATTTATTTATCTATTCAAAAGTCAGAGTTACACAGAGAAAGGAGAGGCAGAGACAGAGAGAGAGAGGTCTTCCATCCGATGGTTCACTCTCCAATTGGCCACAATGGCCAGAACTGTCCGATCCGAAGTTAGGAGCCAGGAGCTTCTTCCGGGTCTCCCACGCTGGTGCAGGGGCCCAAGGACTTGGGCCATCTTCTACTGCTTTCCAAGGCCACGGCAGAGAGTTGGATTGGAAGTGGAGCAGCCGGGACTAGAATCAGCGCCCATATGGGATGCCGGCGCTTCAGGCCAGGGTGTTAACCCGCTGCACCACAGCGCCAACCCCGCTGGTGCTGTTTTATGTGGAGGCTTAGCCCACCACACCACAGCACTGGTCCCAGCAATTCTATTTTGGAGTAATAGAGGATGCAGTTGTTTGAGCAGTAAAGGAAATAAGCCATTTCTACAATTGCATGCATTTTCCTACTTGTAGGTTTTCTATATGCAGTTCCCAAAGAGCTTGCAGAGTCTACTGTTTCTAAGTTGTTCACTATATCTATAGAGAGGGATGTCCACAGAGGCTATCATCTAAAATTCCAGTGACTCAACTGGGAAAGGCTTTCTATAAAATGCATTCCCAAGTCGCGTCCTAGCTCTAATAAGTGGGAACCTCTAGGCACTGGCACATTCATATCTTACTGTTAGAAATTATGACAGCCTCTTTCAGGTGGGGCACCATGGCCCAGCAGACGCCTGCCATTGAATTCTCCTTTCCAAATGGCTTGTGACCTGCCACCATCCTAAATTCCCCTTGCTCTTCAAAAAGATCGCATTCTTATTCTCCCTGACAATGGATGAAAGGGCAACTTATCCATCCGTAGACTTCTTTCTTTACCCTGCCAGCTTCCTACTGCAGAATTCTCTAGGTGGAAAGAAATCGGTAATCCCCAATGCCACATACACTAGAGAACACACATCAATGTCATGCTTAATGGTTTCTTCAATTCCCAAGTCTACACTTCAGCCAACATTTCTGCAGTCCAGTCAATATTCAATCTATGCCTGCCTAAAGTCCCTAACTTTTGTTAGAGACTCTCATTTGACCAGAGAAGAACTACTCCTCCCTTCTCTCTGGGAAGAGAGAAATTAAAACATTTTCTACTACTAAAAATTAAAAATGCAAATTTCTCCTCTTGATGCTGGACATGAGTCCCGCCACATGAGTGACTAGCCTGTTCACCATGTCAAAAGAGGAGAGAAATGGGGTAATTCTCTTTCAAATATGGGAATATTTATCTCTTGCTTTCAGTTATCAGCTATCATGGAAAATCCCTGTCACATCCTGTTCCATGGATATCTAAATACATTGAGCTGAGTGCAGTAATAAAGATAAGTAATTCTCGGCCGGCGCCGCAGCTCAATAGGCTAATCCTCCGCCTTGCGGCGCCAGCACACCGGGTTCTAGTCCTGGTCAGGGCGCTGGATTCTGTCCCAGTTGCCCCTCTTCCAGGCCAGCTCTCTGCTATGGCCAGGGAGTGTAGTGGAGGATGGCCCAAGTGCTTGGGCCCTGCACCCCATAGGGGACCAGGAGAAGCACCTGGCTCCTGGCTTCGGATCAGCGCGATGTGCCGGCCACAGTGCGCTGGCCGTGGCGGCCATTGGAGGGTGAACCAACGGCAAAGGAAGACCTTTCTCTCTGTCTCTCTCTCTCACTGTCTACTCTGCCTGTCAAAAAAAAAAAAAAAAAAGAAAGAAAAGAAAAAGATAAGTAATTCTCACTTCTCTCTACTAGACTGATTCCATGGACTCATTCTTTCTAACTTAGCAATCCAGGAAGAAAAGCAAATCCCATAGCTTTTTTGTGCTTCCTTTAGTCACAAATGATTGCAACTCATTTGTGCCAACTCAGTTAAACTTTAAATTTGTTTAATATTCAGAGATTTTTCAAGGCAATTGTTAAAGTACTAGTTGCTTGTTTATTTGCCATGATACAAGTATTTACACCAGAAAATTTAGCAAATGCTAAAAATCAGCATTTCTGTGTGGAGGCATCCAGTTTGCCAACAGCAATGAAGGATAATAACAAAATGTTTTGTTTAAATCTACTCCCTCCCTAAGATTTGCACACCATACTCTTTAGTATGAGCATTAGGTAAAGAAGTGTTGATGCTCATTTTTGCTACTTGCTAACTCCTCCTTCCCCTAATGCCAATATGGTGGCTAGTTTAAGGCTTGGAAGCCTGGAGCAATGGAGAAAGAGAAACATTACTAACATCCTCTATGTTGTCCTTTCTTGCTCTATAGTCCCCCTCTCTTGCTTAGTACCTGCTGTTGCTGATCTATCTAGGGGTGGGCTTCAGAGGAGAGGAGGTTGTGTGAAAGGACTCAGCTTTGGGTGGCTGGGGCAGTTTTTGTCTGGCACTGGTTTCCCCGACTGTGATGGATACAGTCACTGTACTCTTTCTCCCAGGTGTCCCTTTGGGGGCCAAAGTTCTTGAATGGGGGCCATCTAGCTGCTGGCCCCTGGCTACTCCTCTTTCTGACTACTTAGGTCATTCCTTCTGTCTTTAGACTCAGAAGGTCCAGCCTCTCGCTGAGGGTACTTGATGCCTCAGCCCAGGCACACTTCGCTCACACTTGCTCTTTCCTCCCCTTTTCTCCCTTGCAAAATAAAGGCTTGCAGCCCTCTGTCTGCTCTTGTCCTCTGGCACTGTCTTGCCCTAGATTTTGCAGATGTGGGTCAGTTATGGATCCCTCTGCCCTCCAAACTCCAGACAACACAGGTCAAGGTCTCCAAGGGAGTCTCTTTGAGCATTTTTCCCACTTGGACCATTACAAAGAAGGAGAAGGATCCCTCAAATCTCTTTATTGATGAAAGGAGTCGTCGATAAAGCAGAAAAACAACTCTTCCAAGAGATCATTCTCCCTGTTTCCTTTTATACCTTTGTGATGAGCCAATGGGACCCCATTAACTTTATGGCTTCTGAGTGCACACTACACAATGTAATGTCTTGCTTTATGATGTAGAGCATAGTTGCTATATATTATATTATTCTAGAATTCTGATGCCTTAGAGAAATTCTGAGATAACAAAAATGTTATATTTAACATCTCAGAATATATCTACCAATAACTAGGCTTCAATTTCTATCTAAAATATATTTTCATAGGATCTCTGGAGAAAAGCATTTGGGGCATAGATATATATACACAAACATTATATACACATATATTATACATATATATGCTTTTCACTTGACAGTTTTCTGTAGTATGTACTTTATTATTATATTATAGGTGAAGTATTATATGAGGGTACTTCAAAAATTCATGGAAATGGAATTAAAAGATATTTATTTCGGTGGGAAAACTTCTGAAATCCATGCATAGCTATTTTTCATAACATGCACTTTCCATAGATTTTTTTTTGAAGACCTTTTGTATTTTTTTAAATGATGACTCTGGTGCTCATTCAAGTTTGGAAACTGCTGACCTCTCAGAATTCATTTAGTATGCTCAAAGAGCTTACGCAATTTGTAATAATTCCATCGTGGGTATCTTTACTGTCAACCTAGGTGTAATGTCCAAGGACTGTTTGTATAAGTTACCACTATATCCCTGACATTAAGAATTAGTAGATGTTCTTTATTTTTTTTAAAGATTTTATTTATTTGAGAGGTAGAGGTACAGACCGTGAAAGGGAGAGACAGAGAGAAAGGTCTTCCTTCCGTTGGTTCACTCCACAAATGTCTGCAACAGCCAGAGCCGCACCGATCCAAAGCCAGGAGCCAGGCGCTTCTTCCCAGTCTCCCATGTGGGTGCAGGAGCCCAAGGACTTGGGCCATGTTGTACTTCTTTCCCAGGCACATTAGCAGGGAGCTGGATTGGAAGAAGAGCCCAGTTCATCAAAGAATAGGGCATGGACACACACACACACACACACACTTAGCTACTTTCCAGTCCAAACTTAATATACTATAAGGACTTATTCACTAATTTGGGACATTTCTTGATTATTCAGTAGGGTTAGCAAACTCAGAAATTCAGAAATTTTAAGGGGATCCAAAGTTTCAGAAAAACAAAATGCTTTCTTGTCTGAATTTGCTGTTCATTACATGATCCATAATATATGATTTAAAGAAATTAATGCATAAAACTATAATTAGTTTAATAGTTAAATTTTATGATTTTTAAGTTGCCTTAAAACATATGCCTTATTTCTATCTTAAGTAAAATTTTATTTTATTTTTTAATTAGAGATTTGTGATTTTATTTTTAAACTTTTGTTACAGATAGTTTTAAATTTGAAAAACAAAAATCGTAGTTGTACAAAGAATTCCTGTCAACTCCATACCCAGTGTCACCTATTATTAATATCTTACATCAGTATATTTGTCATAACCCATGAAACACACTCAACTTATCCTACCAGCTTAGGTAAAATTTGAATAGTAAAGAGAGGGAGACTTCCTTAAATAATTTATATAGAATTCTGTAAGTTTCAAATATTTCTGGTAAGTTGCAACATAAAACTCAATTAAAGAAATTGTGTCTCCTGGGAGGCATTTTTCCTTCCCTATTGTCTTATTTAATTACTTAATATTTTAATAGATGTGACCTTAAAACTCAGGAAGTGAAACAAGATAGAAAAGATAATAAAGACTCTTGAGATATAAATGACCTCGGGCACAGATCAAAAAACATTAGAGTCATTATTATTATAGGAGAATGAAACAGGGGCTTCCTAATCAAATTAAGGAAGAAGAAATAAACTTTCCACTGCCAGACAGATTCTGCATTAAGAAATAAGCCCACTTTCTAACATGAGAATGTCATGAATCATGTCCAATTATGTAATATCAAAACTTTACATAAGGAAACAGAGTACAATTTGTGATAATCCAGAAGAATTCCAAAATTCAATAGAATGGAATTTGTCCTTTCTGTTCATCAGCAGAGTTCCATAGGAATTACATATTTGGGTGATGCAATGATTTAATGAGCCCAACTGGCAACTCCTTAAGAATCTAATATTTTTTATTTACTTTCAAACAAATCTTCTGGCTTAAATTTTTTTTTCAGGATTTACATATTTATTTCAAAGGCAGAATCACAGAGAGAGAGAAAAACAGAGAGAGAGAGAGATCTTCCATCTACTGGTTCACTTCTCAAATTGCCACAATGGCTGTAGCTGGACCTGTCCAAAGCCAGGAGCCTAGAACTTCTTCATGGTCTCTCACATGGGGACGGGGGCCCAAGCATTTGGGCCATCTTCCACTGCTTTTCCAGGCCATTAGCAGGGAACTGCATAGGAAGTGGAATAGCAGGAACTCAAAACGGTGCCCAAATGGGATGCCTGAAATACAGGTCATAATGCTGGCCCCTCGAAGATTTCTTCCTTGTAGAATAGATGTGGGCAAAAATTAGTAGCATCCTCGTAATCTCATGTATTATTGTATTCCCTACTTATTTATTTACATATCTCAAGAGCAAATGTCGTAGGCCAGGCTCAGTGGTATGAAAGGTATCACCAATTCTATGGTGAATACTCAGTAACAGGGGAACAATTAAACAAGTGATTTTAATGTGGTGTGACAGCACCATGAAGGGAGAGGTATATTATTCTATGTAAGCTCAGAACCAGAAGCAATTAAATGTGCTGTAGGATCTGTGGGTGTGGAAGAGAAAGGACTCCAAAGAAATGATCTTATCATTGAAATGTGGTTCTTCCCACTCCACTCCCTCTCTTAATCTATTTTCCCCTGTTTCTTATCTGATTCAAAACATCTATCTTTTCTCTTTTTTTCTTGTCTCAATCTACAATATTGTTTTTATTTCTGCAGTTAGAATCATCACAGGATTTGTACAATAGTCCTCTTTATAGCTAAAACTCAATTAATTCGTATCCATGTCTGGTTTCCTAGACCCACTCTGAAATCTATAGCCCTGTGGCGTGAGTGAGTAGTGGACACGTGGTCAGATTCAAACCATGCTGTTGCTCAGGAACAATGATTGTTTTGCTGAGGATAAATAACCTTGTAGTCTCACTGTCCATCCTAAAGAGCTGTTGCGGCCCCAGCATTGTGGCATAGCAGGTAAATTCGCCACCTGTAACACTTGCATCCCATATGGGTACTTGTTTGCATCTTGGCTGTTCCACTTCTGATCCAGTTCCCTGCTAATGCACCTGGAAAAATCAGCAGACGATGGCCTAAGTGTTTGGGCCCCTTCCACCCACGTGAGAGACCCAGATGAAGCTTGGCTTTGGTCAGGCCCAGCCCTGTCTATGGCAGCCATCTGGGAAGTGAACCAGAGGATGCAAGATTTCTCTCTGTCTCTCCCTCTCTCTATAACTCAGATTTTCAAATGAATAAACCATTAAAAGGAGAGAGATCTTGCTAAGACAAATATATCTGAACTGTTGTATAAAATGCAGAGTGAATCAAACAAAAGGAAATACTATCATCAAAGGAACAAATAAACACAAAGCATGTCTAATTTGTCTCAGCTGGAGGTGTTTTAGAAAACTTTGCCTTGAAATACATGAAAAATGTTCTACAATTGTGTTATCTCCATAATGAATGAAAGTACAGAGTTGAGCTATATTGGGAAGTAACTTTTTTATTATTATTATTTGACAAGCAGAGTTAGACAGTGATAGAGACAGAGAGAAAAGTCTTCCTTCCGTCGGTTCACCCCCTCAAATGGCCACTAAGGCCGGCGCGCTGCGCTGATCCGAAGCCAGGAGCCAGGTGCTTCCTCCTGGTGTCCCATGCGGGTGCAGAGCTGGACTGGAAGAGGAACACTGGGACTAGAACCTGGCACCCATATGGGATGCCGGCACTGCAGGTGGAGGATTAACCAAGTGAGCCACGGCGCTGGCCCCGGGAAGTATCTTAAAGAAGTTTGTTTTTTGTCTTTAATCAGTTTTATTAGTGAAATGCGAGGATATGAACATAAGCAATACAATTTGGAAGGATAATTTTAAAAGACTGTCCATTTAGGGGCCAGCGCTGTGACTTAGCGGGTAAAGCCGCTGCCTACAGTGCCAGTATCCCATATGGGCACTGGTTCGAGTCCTGGCTGCTCCACTTCCCATCCAGCTCTCTGCTATGGCCTGGGAAAACAGCACAAGATGGCCCAAGCCCTTGGACCCCTGCACCTGTGTGGAAGATCCTAAAAAAGCTCCTGGCTCCTGGCTTCGGATCAGCCCAGCTCCAGCAGCTGTGGCCATCTGGGGAATGAACTTCTATTGATTGCATACATCAGTTTTCTGTCACCCATGTCTTCATGGAATTAGTTTCCTCATCTAAGAATGCTGGGCAATAAAAGTCAAAATCTCTTTTGAATGCATTTCAATGACAACTACTTCACTGTAGAAGGTGCCTTGGAGTCACTGTCATGGCTGAGGGAGCTCAGTAAGATTTCCACATTGTACTAGCGATGCTGTTGTACTTTTTCTATTTTTATTGATATAAAGAGAACAGATTTAATGTATACCACGAATACAATTCTAAGAAGATAACCATGTTCCCTCCCTGCCTCCTTTATTGCCTCAATCCTCCTCCTTCCTTCTATTTTAACTTTAATTTTTGTAATAACACAATTTCAATTTACTTGATAATCACAGGCTTAATGTACCACCAGCCATCATGACCAACAAGTAAAAAGTAGAGGGAGCTGGCACTGTGGTGCAGCGGGTTACTGCCCTGGCCTGAAGCGCAGGCATCCCATATGGGTACCAGTTTAAGACCTGGCTGCTCCACTTCCAGTCCAGCTCTCTGCTGTGGCCTGGGAAATCAGTGGAAAATGGCCCAGGTCCATGGTCCCCTGCACCTGCTTGGGAGACCCGGAGGAAGCTCCTGGCTCCTGGCTTCGGATCAGCGCAGCTCCAGCCATTGTGGCCAATTGAGTGAACCATCAGATTGAAGACCTCTCTTTCTCTCTGCCTCTCCTCTCTCTGTGTAACTTTGACTTTCAAATAAATAAATACATCTTAAAAAAAGGTAAAAAGTAGAAATACCACTGTTGTATGGACAAGGGCTAAAAGCAAGAATCAAATCGGAAGGTGTTGGGTTCAGTCTTATACGTTGTCAGGTTTTTTGTATTCTGTATTAATTACCACAGAGAAAACATGATATTTGTCTTTTGGAGACTGGTTTGTTTCACTAAGTATAATGGTTTGTAATTTCATCCATTTTGTCACAAAAGACAGGATTTTATTCTCGTTTATGGCTGAGTAGTATTCCATCATGCATATATACCACATATTCTTTATCCTGCCATCAGTTGATGGACATCTGGGTTGATTCCACATCTTAGCTATTATAAATTGAGCTGAAAAAAATGGGAGTACAAATAACTCTTATATATGCTAATTTCATTTCCTTTGGGTAAATTTCCAGGAGTGGGATGGTTGGGGCATGCAGTACATCTATTTTCAAATTTGTGTAGATTCTCCATAGTCTCTTCCACAATTGTTGTACTAGTTTACATTATCAACAGTAGTACCTTTTCCTTCACATCCTCCTCAGCATCTATTATTTTTTTTACTTTTGGATGATCGCATTCTGACTGGGGTGAACTGAAAACTCATTGTGGTTTTTATTTGTATTTTCCTGAAAGCTAGTGATCCTGAGCATTTTTTCATGTGTTTGTTGGCCATTTGTATTTTATTCTCTGAAAAATGCTTGTTCATGTTCTTTGCACATTTCTTAACTGGATTGTTTATTTTGTTGCTGTTGAGCTTCTTGAGCTACTTATATATCCTGGATATTAATCACTTATTAGTTGCATAATTTGCAAATATTTTATCCCATTCTGTTGGTTGCCTCTTCACTTTATACGTGTTTTCTTTGCAGTGCAGAAGCTTCTTAGTTTAATGTAACCCTAACTGTCAAGAAGTCTTTGCCTATTACAATGTCTTGTACAATTTCCCCAATGTTTTCTTCTAGTAATTTTAGTTATAAGGCCATAGATTTCTATCCTTGATGCATTGTGTGTTGATACTTATAAGTGGTGTAGGGGTCTCATTTTATATTTCTGCACATGGAGATCCAATTTTCCTAACACCATTTGTTGAATAGATTGTCCTTTTTCCAGGGAGTGATTTTAGATCATTTTTCAGAGAGTATTGGTTGTAGGAGTGTGGATTAATTTCTGGAGTTTCTATTCTGCTGGATTGGTCTACATGTCTATTTTTGTGCCAGTACCAGGCTGTTTTGATTATAACTACCCTGTAGTATGTCTTAAATGTGGTATTGTAATTCCTCCAGCTTTGTTTTTGTGAAAACTTCTTTAGCTATTCCGGGTCTCTTGTCATTCCATATGAATTTTAGCTTTTTTTTTGATATTTTAAAATTTGGAATAAGAATAGGCATCAGTAACTGACAGCTACAAGATGTGCTACCTAGTAGTAAGGATTACCAGTAATAATAATAATAATAATAATTGAGTCATTGTCTATAAAACAACTTTAATGTCTTTAAACTCTACTTTTCTTAGCTGTAGATAGGAGTCCCAACTTTTCTGAAGACCTCCAACAATCAGGGAAGACACATTTGTGGAAGGATAGGTTACTAATAGAGTTTCTAAGGATGACGAGAAACTTCTTTAGCTCCCCTTTCTCAAGGAAAAGGCAAAGCACACTCCTCCATCAAATGATCCTTCCCTTTGGAGAAGGCACAATGTTTTGAATACTGGAAAACTATGCAGGCACTCCCTGCAGGGAGACATTACAAAAAGGAGCAAACTGAATTAGGATTTTGGACTTAATGATTTCATAAATTCTCTGTCCTTTGCTTCTCTGGCTTTCAAAAAGGGCATTGGTAAATATTTCACTTGTTGGCAAGTTTCAGTATTTTTTTAACTTATAAAATTCAACGTTAAGTATTTCTTACCACTGGACAAGTATAAAGTATTTGGGGATTCTAAGAGAATTCCTGTTTTCCTAGACACTGCACTTTGCCAAAGTTCTGAAGTTGAAATCTAAAGTATGAGGTCCTAATTAAATAATGCAGCAAGAAATATATCATTATTAAATTTTACATAGATATATATATATATTAATTCTCTGTTACAATTAGATTCTGACACTGCACCATTCATAATATTGAGATTTGGAGCCAGGGTGAGATTTTATTTGGGATTGGGAATGAACTGAGTCACTCACTCTCAGATAAAATGCATACACAAGAGCTCCGTGACTATCTGTGAGACAGATGGGAACTTCTGATGCATACCAGGCAACTGTTCTTCAGCAATGAAAACAAAAACCCAGGTGCAGAATGGATTGGAACAGTGCAGATGGGCCTTCAAGGGTGTCCACTGTTTACAAGAAAAAAAGAACGGAGTTCTCACTGAGTGACCACTCTTCCTGGGGATCCATTTCCCCCAGCTGGTCTTGAGCAGAATCCCCTCTCAAAAGGCCCAAGAAGCAGCTGTCAATGACCTTTGGCCCTTCAAAGGGAGAGGCTGGGTGGCCGCTTTCACCCTGCCAAGATGTGCTAATTACTTAAGTGCAGAGACAGAGCCTACATACTACATCCATCGGGTTATTTCTATAGCGTATCTGCCTCCCACACACCCTACTTATCTGGTGCTTAAATCTTTTTAAGGAAAACAGTTTACATCTGTTCCTATGTAGATTACTGGCACCTTCTCCATCCAGTTGTATGTTATCAGCTCCCAGTTACATCTGAGGTTTGCTAATATTTGGGGAACTGAAAGTCGGCTACAGAAAAAGGGATTTGGAGAGGGGAGGGCCCTCTTGAGACCCACTCTATGCAGGGTCATGTCCGTCACATATAACTTTGTCTAAACATAACCAAGCCCTATAAGAGAACATTATTGTTCACAGTTGACAGACACAGAAACTGAGGCTAGATGAGGTGAACACTCTTAAGACTCCTAATTCTGTTTCTCCCAGTTCATCTTTTGTGTTGCCAAATTTTCCTAAAATGTAGCTGAGGTTGTTTTTTCATCCAGTGTCATTCCCTTGTCTGGTAAATAGCATGTAAACTCCTCTCTGCCTTGTAAGACATGGTTGCAGCCTGAACTTTCAACTCTTCAAACGTCTCAGTGACACAAATAGCCCAAGCTCTATTCAGGGTTCTGCCCTTCCTCGTGCAATTAAGTCTTCTCTCGCCCATCTTCTTGCCCTTTATTCTTGCTTTCTCACAGGAATACTCCACCATATTTTACAGATCAGCGAGAAGATCATCTCCCTTATGAAAATTTTCTTCCTGTTTAACATGTGTGAAATCCATTATTATTCTTACATTAAACATGTGACTCTTACTACAGTTCATTAAGGATGATGTCAATCTATCAAGGTTTACATATAAAGTCATCATCAAAATGCAGTGTTATTTATCTGCATTATTACATAATGATTATTATCTCCATGGGACTCTCTATTACATTAGGCATCATGTAAGGAGCGTCATGAAAAAATTTGTTCTATTCTATTCTGAGCAATATTGAAAGAGACAGAGAGAAGCAAGGAGAAGAGAATGGAGTTAGCTAAAGTACCATAAAATAGGGGCTGGTGCTGTGGTATAGTGGGTAAAGCCACCTCCTGCAGTGCCAACATCCCATATGGGTGCCCATTCAAGGCCCAGCTGCTCCACTTCTGATCCAGCCCTCTGCTATAGCCTAGAAAATCAGTAGAAGATGGCCCCAGTCCTTGGGTCCCTGTACCCGTGTGGGAGACCTGGAGGAAGCTCCTGGCTCCCGGCTGCAGATCAGCTCAGATCCAGTCATTGTGACTATTTGGGGAGTGAACCAGCAGATGGAAGACCTCTCTCTCTCTCTCTGCCTCTGCCTCTGCCTCTGTAGCTCTGCTTTTCAAATAAATAAATAACTTTTTTTAAAAAAAAAGTACCACAAAATAAGTATGGAGTTTGTGATATGAAACTGAATCTCCAGATGAAAATCTTTTTATATAGAAACAGGGAAATCAAAGGGTTTAATATGCCTATATTAAAATGTAAGGATGGCTGTTAATAAAGCAAAGATTACATCCTTAAAATTGGATCAGTTTTGTTTATTATCTCATTTTATACATAAGCATAGATGTATTAGTAAATGTTTAACACTAGGCTCTCAGATTTTTTAAAAAGCCCTGATTTTGCCAATTTCTGTACTGTAAATATTTTTGCTAGTATTTCAATTTCTCTTTTTATTTAATAAAGATAAATTTACAAAGCACAACTTTTGAATTGTTGTGGCTTTTTCCCCCATAAGCTTTCTCCCATCCTCAACCATCCCATCTCCCACTCCCTCTCCCATCCCATTCTTCATCAAGATTCATTTTCAATTATCTTTATATACAGAAGATCAACTTAGTATATACTAAGTAAAGATTTCAGGAGTTATTAAAGATGTGCACCCCTGGCATTTGCAAGTTGCTAAAGGCCCCTGGAGCACACTCCTCTAAAATCTAGTTATTATTCCTAGGAAGCAGATGAGGAAGGTAGGAGTCAGAGGTTCTATAACTCAGGAAGAAACACAGTAGCTGTATGGAGATGACTTCATTTTGATACGTAAGACTATAAATGCTACTATTTCTGCTAGAGCACACTATCTGGGCTATGTCAACAAGTTGTGAAAATAAGGAAATTGAACAGCAATACCCACCCAATCTCATATTGCTTCTCCCTAGATAAACAGAGCACACAAACAGTCATGTGGCAGGCAGGCTCTCAGTAGAAGACTTCAGCAGGGGAGCAATCACTTTGTGTACGTTAGTGGTTCTCAGAAGCATAGAGATAGAGGAGCAGGAATCGAACTTTTTTCCTTTGCACCTGATCATGCTTCACTTGCCCAAGCACTTCATTTTCATAGAAATGCAGTATTTTCTTTGTCATCTAACCTAGGCACACAATGGATTTCTCCTTAGAATCTATATTTTTCCCTTCCTCCCTCTCTTTTCCTTGCATTCTTCCTTGCTTGTTTTCTTCTTTCCCTTATTTCTTTTCCTGGTAATGCTACTCAGTGTTGTTCTTTAGCTGTCAAGAGTCTGGAATAACCATGCACCAGTCCCCTTTGTTATGTATTAAAGAGTTCTTCCTGAATTGTCAGAAGGAGGGTACAATCAGAATCTGTCCGTGGAGTCAAATAGATTACCCATTCATGCAAGAACGCTTCTTGGCACTTAGCCTAGTGGTTAAAACATCAGTTAGGATGCCTCCATCTCATATTGCAGTACGCAGGTTCAGTACCCAGCTCTGGCTGGCTTCTGACTCCAGTTTCCTACTAACACAGACCCTGGGAGGCAGTGCTGATGATCAAGTAAGTGGGTTCCTGCCACCCATGGAGGAAACCTGGATTGAGTTCCTGGCTCTTGGCTTTGGCCAAACACTCACATGGTGAGTGAGCTCTCACTCTGTCTACCTCTCATGTAAATACATAATTTTTTTTTTAAAGTTTGGAGTGCAGAATTGATTTCTAGGATATCAGCTGAACTTTGATTCTTCTGGATGCGCACAAACCAAGATTAAAGTCCAAATATCTCAGATCCCAAAAGCTCACAGCAGTAAAAGAATAATATCTATAAGGAATGAACAAAGTACACTTCTTCTTATTCCTGTAATGAATGGGCCTGACAGACTGTTTAACACCAAAATTTATTGATAGTTGACATTGCCTATCAAGTGAAGTGTAAAACAACTCAGGACAAAAAGGAGCCCTGCTAGCTGAATCAAATGAAGCTTTCGAAAGCCACAGACTCAGGAATCACTTTGCGGCTGTACTTTTTGTCTAAAGTACTCCCAAGGGGAAAATTGGCTGCCTCTCCACCCACCAGCACCATCCTGACACCCCCCATTTGTCAAGCCATTTGTCAGCACACAGCAGTATCAAAAGTGCCTGGACTCTGTCAGGTTCTCATCTGGAAAGTGAAGCAGAGCTGTCTCAAGTCACTTGCACAGCCCCCTCTATACAGTGAATAGAATCTAACCCAGGAAACCTGCCACTCCTGGCCCCTGCTCATGACCCAGAGCGCCCACAGGCTTGGGGACATCTCTACTGGAGCAGCATTTAAAAAAAAAAAAAAAAAAAAAAAGAGTGACAGAAGAGATAAGAAACAGGAATGGAGAACCCAGCTAAAAGGGCCTTAGGACTCAGTTCTTCGTCTTTACAATAGGATCTGAGCGAGATGATTTTAAGGTCATTTCCAGCTCAACATTTGTACAGCATAAATGAAAGCATTGTCAGGCTGTGGTTTAGGTTGTTTACTGCGTAGATAACATGTAAGGATTCAGCTTGTTAACTTTTGGGTCATTTGCCCCAAACAGAAAAAAAAAAAAAAATCCTATACCACGTGGTTATCTTGAAAATTCTGAAGCAAAGGGTCTACACAGATGATCTAAAACGGATGCTGCCTGTTTATGTAGCACAGAAGGAACTTGATGTCTGTTTAGCACTCACTGCAGGTTAGATGTTTTAAGTAAGTCCACAGAAAAAGGCAGGGCCTTCAAGGGCTGCAGCATTTTGTGGAGTCAAATCTTCTATAGGACAGTGCGGAGTATTCCTGGTTCTGAGCACTTCCACTGATGCTTCACTTCTCCTTGAAATGAAATCAGAGAGCCTGCCTGATTCTGATTAAATAATAACGGCCACACCATGTCAAGGCACTTTCCTCCCAAGATGAAGGGATTTTAAAACGTCCATGGAAAATGGGTTTAAAAGGTGGGTTTATTCCACTGCAAAAATTCATGAAATCCCTGCATAGATTTTTCATAAGTGTTTTTTCATGAATTTTATGAAGACCCCTCATATATATTTTAATACTCATCAGAATATCATTATTCATGTCCTACAAAATGAGGAAACTGAAGTTCAGAAATATGCGGTTATTGGTCCAAAATCATACAGTTTTAGAAAAAGTCAGAACTGGGTTTGAAACCATGATTTTTCTAACAGTAAAGCTGATTTCCCCCAATACTGAAGTACACAGTGTGCTCCAACAACCAGCCACATCAGAATTGCTGTAGGTGCCTGCTAATAATAGTTCCTGCACTCTCGGCCATACCTTATTAATCAATATGTGTGTGCATGTGTGTGGTATGGGGGCAAAAGAGAGCAAGAATCTGGTTTTTTTTTTTTTTCCTCAAGTGAATGCTGAATGCTTTGCTCATTCACATTTGAGAACTTCTGCACAAAATTGTATTTTCTTTCTAAGTAGAACTCAAAAGAACCTGATATGAACAAAAAAGACATGTAGAAAGAATTCCAACAAGATAGTAAGAACATTGCAACACTCAGGCACAGGAGACACCCAACTCCTGTCAGCAGGAGGCTAGGAGAGCAAGCGTGGAGTAATTGCAAAGGGGTTTGGACTCATTCAAGAATCACGTCATCCCATCTCCGTGATGGGCTGGAATCTAGCCAGGGGATGCGTTTGCACAGCACCCCGTTGGGCAGCCAGGTCTACGTTTGCTCTGATAAAGTCTTGCTCTCTGTCTCCCCTGTCCTACCTCCGTCTCCCACTTGGGTCACAAGGTGCAATAATATCGATTAGGTTATGGCCCTTGTTTTTAGCTGCTGAAGAAATAGCCTCCATACCTCAATTAAGATGGGCCCTTTCCTGATTGCTTCTATTAATGGCACACCTGCACGTTATTTCTTCAGAAGTGAGTAGTTTTGTAGATAATATAAACAGCCAGCATTTATGTACACCACGTGCCAGATTCTGTTCTGAGAATCTTACTTGTGTTATCTGCAATGGTCTCCATGGCAACACTCTACAGGAAGCCTTGTTTATTGCCCTCATTTTACAGATGGAGAAACTGAGGCACAAAGAAGCTCAGCATTTCCGAGGATCTCCCAGCTATAAGTAGTAGAGCTGGGATGTGAGCTCCTGCAGCTGAGCCCCAGTCCCTGCTCTTATCTGCGTGCCATAGTTCTTTTTTTTTTTTTTTTTTTTTTTTTTTTTTTTTTTTTTTTTTTTGACAGGCAGAGTGGACAGTGAGAGAGAGACAGAGAGAGAAAGGTCTTCCTTTGCCGCTGGTTCACCCTCCAATGGCCGCCACTGCAGCCGGCGCACCGCGCTGATCCTGGCAGGAGCCAGGAGCCAGGTGCTTTTTCCTGGTCTCCCATGGGGTGCAGGGCCCAAGCACCTGGGCCATCCTCCACTGCACTCCCTGGCCATAGCAGAGAGCTGGCCTGGAAGAGGGGCAACCGGGACAGAATCCGGCGCCCCAACCGGGACTAGAACCCGGTGTGCCGGCGCCGCAAGGTGGAGGATTAGCCTATTGAGCCACGGCGCCGGCCGCCATAGTTCTTCTAAGTATATTTTAGATGTGTATCTTTGCCAGCTCTATCCTTCGATGGTGACTAATTTCTTTGTTCATTCAGGTGGCATTTTAGAGAGAGTTTGCAAATCTAAACACTTAAGGTACAACTGACTCACCTTGCATTTGGCACATACACAGGAAGATGACCTTAAGAATCTAAAATATCTTTCAGTGTCCACTGGTCATATTCCCATGGGAATGGTACCACCCTCCTTCAGTGAATGTTTTAAAATTACATAATGCAAATTCATAATACAAATGTCACTGTGAATATTAAATCAACTGGGTGAAACTGGGATATAGTGTCACTACTCTCTTCTGTCTTCCTAACTCTGACATTTGTCTGGATGGTTTTACTAATAAATTATTTCAGAATCACAAGACCTTAATTCATCCTTCTTTTTTATGATACTTCCCTTCCTGTGTTGCTGCTGATGCTGACGATGACCAACTTGTATTTTTTTCATTATTCCCCTGTTTATTTTTTACATTGACAAAACCTGAATAAGTCCATGATGCTAAACTAATTTATACTTTTAAAATTTATTTTGAACATACATGACATCAGGAATGCAATAATGTCTGCAAAAAATAATAACAAGCCAAATCCAAGCTTTGTTTCTGATTGATTACAAAACAGCTCGGCATGCCCACTCTGTGTAGTCACTAGTACCACTTTTGGGTCTCTGTGAGACACAGACATGGTGATCTGAATTTTCCAAGGAATTTGGAAGCTGTATCTGTTGGAGCTTGGAAAAGAACAATATTTCTCCTTGAAATGTTTACCATGACTTTATAAACAAATTAAAGGTGCCAGAATTTCTCTCTCTTCCAACCCCCCCCCACTTCTTCTTGCATTAATTATATGTTTGGTTGCTAAGTGGCAACCCAGGCTACAATATTTCACCTTAAGAAAAATCCCAGCAACTTGTCCTAATTTAACAGGGAAAATATATTACAATATTGCATCTAACCTAGATTAAAGTTTATTATAAGTAATTTGAAGGATCCTTTAGACTTCTTGCTGTGCTACATAAGTCAAACATTCAATCCATTCATGCATTACCAGGAAATCAAATATTATAACCAAATTTAAAAAATATTAAATGATGTGGCTGTAGGTCAATGACTAACTACAAATCAACAGCCCTTCAAGAAGAGTATCAAATAGTCTTTCACTCTAGAAGAGTGTCTCAGTCCATTCTGGCTATTACAGCAAAATACTTTAGACTGCGTAATTTATAAATAAATAAAATCTATTTCTCGTAGTTCTGAAGGTAAGGAAGAGCAAGATCAAAGCATCAAAGCAAGGGCTGGCATTGTGGTGTGTGGGTAAAGCCACCATCTGCAACGCCAGTATCCCATATGGGCACCAGTTCAAGTCCCAGCTGCCCCACTTTCTGCTACAGCTTCCTGTTAATGGCCCGGGAAAGCAGCAGAAGATGTCCTAAGTCCTTGGGCCCCTGCATCCACATGGGAGTCCTGAATGAAGCTCTTGGCTCCTGGCTTCAGCCTGGCCCAGTCCTGGCCATTGCAGCCATCTGGAGAGTGGAAGATCTGTCTCTCCCTGTCTCTGGCTCTCTCTCTCTGTAACTCTAACTTTCAAATAAATATATAAATCTTAAAAAAAAAAAAAAAGAAAGCATCAAAGCACCAGTAGATTGTACATCTGGTAAGAACTTGCTCTCTCCTCCACTGGTACTGCCTTGTTGCCACATCCTAGCACTAATCCCATTCATAAGGGTGGACTTCTCATAACATAGGCATTTCCCTAAAACTCTACCTCTTAATACTACTACAGTGGAGATTAAGTTTAGGAGGAATGCAAGTACTCAGACCATGGCAAGGAAGCACATCAAATATGCATCTTACGCACAAGATCTATGGTGAGCACCTTGAAGGACATGTACACAATTCCAAACTTCCAAGATGTTCGGGACAACTCTTGCAACATTCTCTTTTTACCCACAAAAAATATTGTGTGGTTCCTATGTGCCACACAGAGTATTTGCTATCTGTCAAACTTTGTGGCCTCAGTTTTTGTTTGGCAGATACGAGCAGAATAAATCTGTACTTCCTCTAGCATCAATGAGTTTTCAGAGGACAGCATTTCAAAATGCACCTGAAGGGGCCAGTGCTGTAGCATAGCAGGTAAAGCCACCGCCTGCAGTGCTGGCATCACATATGGGTGCTGGTTCAAGTCCTGGCTGCTCCACTTCTGATCCAATTCTCTGCTATGGCCTGGGAAAGCAGTAGAAGATGGCCCAAGACTTTGGGCACCTGCACCCTGCACTCCTGGCTCCTGGCTTTGGATCCATGCAGCTCTGGCCGTTGCAGCAAATTAGGGAGTGAACCAGTGAAGACCTCTCTCTCTCTTTCTCTCTCTCTTTTGGTAACACTTACTTTCAAATAATGAAATACATCTTTTAAAAAAAATGCACCTGAAAGAACTTTACTTGAGGAGACTAATACCAAGAGTTCATGTTTCTGAAACCATATTGCTTTCAATGTCACCAGCTGCATGAAATAGGGGATGTAATTTAACCCACTGACCCTAGTTTCTCCATCTGCAAGTCATAGTTCCTACTCTGTTGGGCTACTAGGATATCAAATGTAAAATTCTTAGCACAGTCCTTAGCACACAATAAGTTTTTAGTGAAAGTTAACTCTTCTTAACTATTTTATCTAAGCTAACATTTTTTAAGATTTATTCATTTATTTGAAAAGTGAGAGATAGAGAGAGAGAGACAGAGAGATCTTCCAATCTGCTGCTTCACTCCCCAAAATGCTACAACCACCAGGGCTGAGCTGGGCTGAAGCCAGGAGCCAGGTACTTCATCTGGATCTCCCATGTGGGTGCAGGGGCCCAAGTATTTGAACCATCTTCCTCTGCTTTCCTAAGCACATTAACAGGGAGCCAGATCAGAAGTTGAGCAGCCAGCACCTGAACTGGCACCCATGAGGATGTCAGTGTTACAGGCAGCAGCTTAACCTGCTATGCCACATGCCGGCCCCCTAAGATGACTTTATTAATCAATTTCGTTAAGCATAGGGTGAGCTTTATACAGAGATATTGTCCTTTTGCCTCAAAAATGATTCTGCACAATATGAAGCATATTCAGCTTGTACTAGAGCTATGGATTTGTTAATATAATTTCATCTATTCCTAGAAAGCTGTTTTGCCTTTTATATTGCTTTTTTTATTATATAGCTATTGTATTGTTGTATAATAAGTGCCTTTATATGTGAGAAAATATGCATTTCAGTGTCTTAGTTAGTGCTAATATTTTATTACCTTAATAGCTAGCTAAAGTAAAATCCTTCAGAATGAAAATATCACATCTTTGTCATTATCTGTCTCCACACATATTCACATAAATGGAACTTCCTATTATACCAGGACCAAATTATTTCAAATACCCCACCAAACATCTCTTTTTATGTTTGTCTATTATTAAACATTAACATATTATCTTTTTAAAAACATGTATTTTATTTTCCATGCCTAATAAGATGTTGAAGAATTGTTTCTGTGTGATTTTTTTTTCTTGCTTGGGGCAGGACACACACACACATGCACACACACATACACACACATACACATGACTTCTTTTTCTCCAATAAACAACCTAAATAGAAGGAATAATATGGGAAAAGCATTTGGGCAAGAGAATCTGAGACCAACAAACAATAATCCAGTAATTTTTGAAAAAGGAAATGTTGCAGAAAAGTGGTTATAAAGGCCCTCACTATTTCTTGCCAAAAAAAAAGCAATTTTCATGGGTCTGCCATAGGGCAGATGGATGACTTAACGTGAGACTCCACCATGCAGTGCTGAGGCACAGTCACTGTGCTCAAGATGGGAGGAGGAAGAGAGGCTTATTGAGACATATGTAGAACAACTTTAACCACCCCATCTAACACAAGCAGAGCTGAGCTATGTAATCAACATTAATCTTGGCTCATGGCAGAAATTCAGGAAATGTTAGCTGGTTGTATAAATAAATGAACAAGCTGGATCGTCATCTGCGGGGGGATAGAAAATGCAGAATAATTTGTGTTGTGCATGTCTTTGCCTTTGCTTGTTTGCTGACTGAATGGTAATCAATTAACCTCCCTGAACTCAGTTTCTTCTTCAGGAAAATGGGTGCCACAATATGCTAATTTAAAAATTCTTCCTACCTAAAGAGCTTTTATGACTTACACATGGAGCTCTGAGAAATTTACAAGTGATGTACAAAAAAGGGTATTTTTATGTCACATCTCTGGGAAAAAAAGTGAAAAACCATGGTTATGTTTTGCCAGTTTTCTCCCTCTCATTCTACGTGTACATTTTCTACAGTGTGAGAATGAGGTTACGAGTAGAATGGACAAGGGAGCTAGGAGTGTGGCACACAAGAGACACTGGAGTGTCGTTCGTCCTCTTTTCTCTGTGATGGTCCCCAAGGATTGTCTGGAGAAGGTGTAAAGAGAGAGAAAGGAGTCGGGTCAGCCTCATTTCCTTCTGTAAGTCAAGCCCTGGATGGTTTGTGAAACAAGGTGTGGTAGTCCCTGAGGAAGAGCCGAGAGATAACAATGGCAGCCATGGCCGTCACAAGTTCAAAGTGTGAAAGCACAAGTAGCCAAGCACAGCTGTTTTAACCTTCGCTTGCACTCATGGCTGGTGATGGGTGAGAAACGCAGCTCCCTTCTGCGAGCAGACACTGTTTAGGGAGTGGCAAGAGAGAACAGAAAAGGGAACCAGAATTTCCTATGTTAAATATTAATTATATGTGGGTGGCATTTTTTAAACATGTCCAGGAGTTGCTATTGAAATGCAAATGTGTGTTTATTGCTTTGAGGGAGTTGTCATTAAAAAAAATATATAGACAATACCCAGAGCTGGAAATTGCCCCCGGGGCCAAGGGCAGATGTTGGGCAAGAGCGCAGACATGCAGGAAGAAGGCAGAAGGGACAAGGGACAAAAGGACCAGAAAGAAGTAGAGAAGGCCAGCATCGACATCCCACGAGGGTTGGTTAAAAAGTCACAGCTGAGCCCAGCCCAAGAAAGAATTCTCAGATCTGTCTGGGACAGTGGCCAATCAGGGAGGATGGAGAGACTCTTACCTTTGGAAGAAGATGCAGCAAAGCTGATCTCTGCTTCCTTAACAATGTTACGTGATACTGCACCTCACGACCACAAGACAGGATCTTCCCTCCCCTCGTAGTAAAAGTTGGGTTGGAAATGACACAGCCTTAGAGAATCTAATATGGAGCAGAATAGCAATATCACTAGAGAGGCAACAGAGAAGAAAAAGGCTATACTGTAATATTTACCAGAAAGATCTTCCACCAACTTCGCTACCCTCTGAGTGATACTAGAAGGGAAAAATAGAGCTTATCAACACTGAGTCTGAAAGAATGGGAAAAGCAAAATAATAATGCCTCCCGCTGTTTCATTACTTCCTCATCTTAAGGCATCCTAGAATATGAATAAAAACAGCAACTAAGCATGCATATAGACTTAAACACAATCAGCCATCAAGGAGCCATTGCTTTTTCTAGACAGTTTTTAAAGGCAGAATGCTCAGGAAGTTTGAATATGCATAGGATGAGTAGAAAGCAGACCCAGAACAAAATTCATAACATTATGTTGCTTATAGACATAGTGCTCTGTATGAAACCCCATGTATATTAATATAAAGTGTCATAGAACTCTATATGTTATTTACAGTTTAAACCACCATAAATGGAATTTAAGAATTTACTTTCTAATGTATGTATTCAACCAAAAATTATATAGAAGTGCTTACTAAGGGGCCACATGCCATGTCGGGACGTGAGGATGGAGCCATGAGAAAAGATGGACGTAGAACCCTGACTCTGTGGCCTGATCAAAGAAATGTGAAGGCATTCATGAGCCTCCCTAAACGTTCGCACCCTAGAGTACCCAGCTCTGTCTTCCTTAATGAGAAGGAAAACATGAACTATTAAATGTTTTTCTCAGAGGAAAGAATCAATGTATACTGCATTAGTCATTTCCAAAATGGATTGATGGAAGGAGAAACCTAGAATTTGGAAAGTCTGGAAACCACTTTCTGAGATTGCTGATTAACACAGTTATAAGAAAAAAGAAATGTGAATCAAGGGTAAGTGCTGTAGTGTAGCAGGTCTAGTTTGCATGCCATCTCAGAGTGCCTGGCACAGAGTCCCACTTCCGACGCAGCTTTCCACTACTGTGCACCTGGGAAGAAGCAGATGAAAATTCAAGTATTTGGGTCCCTGCCACCATCATGGGAGACTTGGATGGAGCTCAGGCTCCTGGGTTCAACCTGATCCAGCCAAGTAAATAATTAAAAAAAAAATAAAGAAAAAAAGCAATGTGAATCACAGTAGAATTAGAGTGGTGTCAGTGAGAATATGAAAAAGGAAACTATACCTTTGCCCGAAGAACTGGAAAAAGTGGCAAACAGAGGCAGAGGATAAAAGCAGAAACACAGGGTGCAAATCCATGAAGCTTTTGAGTTAAGAAAGTCCACATGATTGTAACTTCCTAATGAGAAAATGGCCTAATTGTTCTAAGAACCAAAAGAGACCAAGAAATCAAAATGAATGTAAGTTTGTCTCAAACCAGTGGTAACTGATAATACATGTTGGAATGCTCAGTGCTCTCTTGGCACCTGGGTCAAGATGGGCTTAGACTTCAGGGCTACTTATCTTTAATTCATCAGGAAGATTCTTTTTTTTCCCAAGATTTTTTATTTATTTATTTGAGAGGTAGAGTTACGGTGAGAGGGAGAGACAGAGAAACCACTTCCATCTGCTGGTTCACTCCCCAGGTGGCAGCAATGGCCAGGGCTGGGCCAGGCCAAAGACAGGCATGTCATCTGAATCTTTCAGATGGGTGGCAGGGGACCCACTCCTTGGGCCACCTTCTGCTGCTTTCTCAGGTCAGCAGCAGGGAGATGGATCAGAAGTGGAGCAGGAGGGACACGCCCTGGTGCAAACAGGCAATACTGATGTGGCAGGTGGCAGGGTTTACCCTCTGTGCTACAATGCTGGTTCCTAGAAAATAACTTTGGATTACAAACATTTCTTTTTCCTCTAACTCTGCTCTTCCACTTACGAGCTATGTGCATTGGACCAGAGAGGCAGCATGTTGTAGTCAAGCACACACTAACACTAATCCATTCATGGATTCCATCCATTCATTCAGCAAGCTTCCCTGGGACGTTGTCTTTGTGCTGGGCACCATTCATGGCCCTAATGGGGAAGACAAAGACAGCAAAGTAATAATAGTGAAACACAAGCCTGTGCAGTATGTGGACAGTGCTGCCAGGAGAGACAAGGAAACTCCTCTTGGCTACGGAAATTTCAAGAGAGAAATAAAATCTGAACCCAATTTTAGGGGTTGAACAGGAGCTTGCTGAAGATGGCTTTCCCAACAAAAAGAACTGACTAGTCACCAGCACTCAAGAGCCATTAGATTGCCATTTAAAGGTCCTATTTTGAAGCTAATCTTGTAAATCACGAACTCTAAAAAACTTCTTTCTGGACAATAATGCATATTATTCTCAGAAGAGATTAAGAGAGTTGAAATTGTGAAGAAACTACCTGTGAGGGAGGAGTACTTAAGAAATATGATGGCCGACACCGCGGCTCACTTGGCTAATCCTCCACCCGCAGCCCGGTACTCCGGGTTCTAGTCCCAGTTGGGGCACCGGTTCTGTCCCGGTGGCTCCTCTTCCAGTCCAGCTCTCTGACTTGGCCCAGGAAGGCAGTGGAGGATGGCCCAAGTGTCTGGACCCTGCACACACATGGGAGACCAGGAGGAAGCACCTGGCTCCTGGCTCCTGGCTTCGGGTTGGCACAGCGCACCAGACATAGTGGTCATTTGGGGGGTGAACCAATGGAAAAGGAAGACCTTTCTCTCTGTCTCTCTCTTTCTGTCTAACTCTGCCTGTCAAAAAAAAAAAAAAGAAAGAAAGAAAGAAAGAAATATTATGAACGCTGCAAAGAGTTCCACAAGAATCATATCCCCACATTGGTATCTGAATAATGCAGACAGATACAAAATATTTTAAATAGTGACTTATAAGTTCAATACTTCTACAATATACATGAATTCTTATGGGTTCTGTTCAGGCTTCATTTTTGTTTGTTCTACTGAAAAGACTTCAATCATCTCTATTTTCTAAAAGTCATGCCATTAGAGTAGCCTGTTCAATGTTATAAGCATTTTACGGATTTGTTTTATCAGTGTTTTGTTCTTATGATTAAAAGAACTGGAGCAATAAGAGGATGTCTTTTGAAATTGCAGTGACTCGAGCCAGCGCCGCGGCTCAATAGGCTAAACATCCGCCTGTGGCGCTGGTACCCCGGGTTCTAGTCCCAGTTGGGGCGCCGGATTCTGTCCTGGTTGCCTCTCTTCCAGGCCAGCTCTCTGCTGTGGCCCGGGAGTGCAGTGGAGGATGGCCCAGGTCCTTGGGCCCTGCACCTGCATGGGAGACCAGGAGAAGCACCTGGCTCCTGGCTTCGGATCAGCGTGGTGCGCCGGCCGCAGCACACCAGCCGCAGTGCACCAGCCGCAGCGGCCACTGTGGGGTGAACCAACAGTAAAGGAAGACCTTTCTCTCTGTCTTTCTCTCTCACTGTCCACTCTGCCTATCAAGAAAGAAAGAAAGAAAGAAAGAAAGAAAGAAAGAAAGAAAGAAAGAAAGAAAGAAAGAAAGAAAGAAAGAAAGAAAGAAAGAAAGAAAGAAAGAAAGAAAGAAATTATAGTGACTCAATCAGTGTCCAGGATTCCATCTATCTATACCTGATGATTCACTAATAGTCTTTACTAAATATCCTCCAACTGTAACATTTCAAAATGTTTTCTGTTAATTCTTTAAGATCTAGGTTACAACAGGTATTATCACAGGTACCTTTTAGAAATGACATATTTGAATGATATAGTAAGATTTACAGTAAATTTATCTCTAAATCAGAGTGGTGCAGTAGTCTTGAAAGAAAGTGAGAAATCTATAATTTGATGCTTCTACTTTGTTCCAAAAGCATATTTTCAAATTTAATATATATGATAATCTCATGAAATAGAGCCAGGTCTCATTATTTACTATGGGTATGCTGTATAAAGTCATCATGAATAGTGAATTAGCAAATACTAAGTTATCACTCCTCAGGGAAATGTAGGATTACATTTCTGGGAGCTTCTAGTGCCAATATGTTTTATCAACCAATCAACATTATTTATATGTGTTTCTTTTTTAAGACACCATATCCAATATACATTATTGAATCATTAACATTGAATTCATGGGCCGGCGCCGCGGCTCACTAGGCTAATCCTCCGCCTAGCGGCGCCGGCACACCAGGTTCTAGTCCCGGTTGGGGCGCCGGATTCTGTCCCGGTTGCCCCTCTTCCAGGCCAGCTCTCTGCTGTGGCCAGGGAGTGCAGTGGAGGATGGCCCAGGTGCTTGAGCCCTGCACCCCATGGGAGACCAGGAAAAGCACCTGGCTCCTGGCTCCTGCCATCGGATCAGCACGGTGCACCAGCTGCGGCGGCCATTGGAGGGTGAACCAACGGCAAAGGAAGACCTTTCTCTCTGTCTCTCTCTCTCACTGTCCACTGTGCCTGTCAAAAAATAAATAAATAAATAAAATAAAAAAATTTAAAAAAAACATTGAATTCATGGTCAACAGCAGCATAGCTCATGCCTAAATGAAGCTTATATAACACATATATTTTCTCCATAATACACATCACAGCTTTCTTGTGCCTAAAAGCACTGGACAGCACTTCATAACTGTGCTTGGGGACCACGTCAAACAGTGAAAGCACCAACAATAAGTGCAAAAAACATGGCACTTAGTAGACTGTGAAAAGGACAGCTGTTTATAGTAGGCAAGCTGGAACAAGAAACAGAGTGTTACCTTGTTCAACCTCAGCTCGGAATGCACGCATTGGACAACTCTCATTTCTCACCACTCTGTGCATGTAAGTTAATGACTGCGAAAGTGCCCCAGTAGCCAACTGAAGGATACAGATAAATTTTAACAAGTGAATTTTCAAGTATAGGATCTGCAAAGAATAAGAATTATAGGTATAGTTATGATTACTACTGTGTAACAGAGATGTAGCTGCTTAGAGAATTTACATTTTTTACTCAAGGACATCCAGCTAGGACATAACTGCTTCAACAATTGTTCAACCTCAGACTCATCTAGGGATTTAATCTTACCTATTTTTCTCCAAATAGTATGGGAGAAGGATTTGGAAAATAGGTTCCGGAATCTGAGTGGCTGGGTTCAAATTCTACTTGTAGCATTTACTATGTTTTGCTTTTGAATATCAGTTAACCCCACCAAGCCTGATGATCTAATTGCTAAATTACAGACAATTACAATCACTGCCTAATTTGGTGATAATGGGTTTAAATAATGATTAGCACAGATCTTAGTATATGAAACTGTTCAGCAAAAGCTAACTACTTACACTCTGTTTTCCTTTCTGTAGCTACCATATGTGAAATGCCAAGTGAATCACAACACTGTACTCCATCCAACAAGCTTATGACAAAGATTCAAATGCATTTCAGGAAAGTGTGTGTTTAGCCTAGCTAAACATGTTAACATGTCCACATCCCATGTCTGAGTGCCTGGGTTGAACACCCAGCTCCAGTTTCCTGCCAGTGCAGACCCTGGAATGCTGCATTGATTTATCAGGTAATTGGGCTCATGCCAACCATGGGAGAGATCAAGATTGTGTTCCTAGCTCCTGTCTCTGGCCTCAGCCCAATACCAGCCTTTACAGGCATTTGAGAAATGAAGCAGTGGAAAAGAATTCTCTAATGTTTAGGTATTGCTCACTTAGTCCTTTTCAATCAACAAGGCAAGGTGTTCCTCAAAACGACCTTCAGTTTTCAGGTAAGGAAACCATTGCATAGAGAAGCTAAATTAATATAATAATAACTTGTTCAGAGCTATACAGCTGGTAAGAGGAAGAACAGGGACTGGACAAGTCCAATCCAGTCCCAGAGACCCGTGTTCTTATCCACTGCACTGCATCGCTAGGATCTGTGTCCATGTAAGCACATCCACAGAGCGTGTGATTCGTATGACTTGGTGCCGACTCCAGCATTTTGATGCCATTCTTTCCAGTGATGAGTTACACATGCAGAAAGCATGCACATCCGGTGTGTCCACATTCACATGATGGTATATACTCCCAGGTCACACTCCTCAGCCCTTGGTACAGGCAGAAAGTAAATCACATAGGGAATTTGACCAAGATGAGTAAGTCCTATCCCTTAGCCTGTCCTCTTTATCTCTGCTGCTTTCGAAGCTGTGCGAGTAGAGGGGAATGAGCTGGGGCTTTGGAGGGAGACCTGGTTACAATCCTGGCCGCATCACGCTGGCCAGGGCACAGTGTGGCCTTGGGTAGGTGGCACAGGTACTAAGCATTGGTTTTCTTTATAAAATAGAGACGTAGCACTAACGGGACTGTTGTGAGGAATGAAGAGGTTGTTTGTAGCACGTCTCCCGTAGCCTGCTGGCCTAGGAAACCCCGATTCCTTCCACCTCGCCTCTAGTGGAATGCAGTGCAGTCATATCAGCACTTCAGTATTCTGTTAAGAAAGCATTAAAATCACTAAATCGGTAAAATTCGTGTGAACTTTTGGAATATCTAATGCCCAAGAGGGTTTTTAGGACATTCAAATCTCAGGTGATCTTCACATATGTAGCAACACAGCAGTCACAGGTGGCACCTGATGCCCCAGGGGATGACCTTGTTACAAAACTTACCTTAATATTCTGACAGGGGCTGGTGCTGTGGTTCAGCAGGATAAGTTGCGTCTGCAGTGCTGGCACTCCATATAGCCACCAGTTCAAGCCCCAGCTGCTCCACTTCCAATTCTGCTCCCTGCTAATGCACCTGGCAAAGCAGCAGAAGATAGCCCAAGTGTTTGGGCCCCTGTATTCACGTCAGAAACCCAGATGAAGTTCCTGGCTCCTGGCCTCTGCATGGCCCAGCCCTGGCCATTGTGGCCATTTGGGGAATGAGCCAGCAGATGGAAGATTCTCTCTCTCTCTCTCCATCTCTCTGTAACAATGACTTTCAAATAATTACTCTTAAAAAAAAAAAAAAGAAACACAAGAAAGATTTTGAGTTTCTATCCTGATGTCCTGCCCTGCAGATCCCAGAATTGCCAGCCCCCACAATTGCATGAGCCAAATCCTTAAAATAAATCTCTTTGACAGATGGAAATTATCTATATGTTTTTACACATATGTGTGTATACATGCATATATTATACCCACGCTGAGTATCCCTTCCTTATCTGAAATACTTGGGACAAGAAGTGTTTCAGATTTCAGTTTCTCAGAGTTTGGAAGAAGTTGTATGAGCCAAGTTAAGGCCAGGATAGTCCTCAGCAATCAGAACAAGTTTGTCACACAATATTAAAATGGCTGTTGCCTACAGCAAATTGCTTGGTTAAAAAGGAATATTAGTGTTACACAAATTTTCAGGATTCTTCCAACTATTTCTAGCACAAGTTATCCAGATAATTGCAAGTCAAATATTAACTTAGCATTGCCTAGGTTTGTGTGTGTGTGTGTGTGTGTGCGTATAACAATGTGCAAGCCTTACCACCACCTACTGCAGAACCTCATTCCAAATGGAAACCCATTAACCATTTAACAATTCATTTCTCTCTCCAGCTCTTGGCAAGCATCAATCTGTCTATGAATTTCCCTATTCTGGATTTTTCATGTAAACAGAACCAAACAAAATATGTCCTTTAGGTTGAGGAAAAACTTGTACACAAATATTGATAGCAACTCTGTTTGTAATAGCTAAACCATGGAACCAACTCAGATGTCTAGCAACAGATGAATAAATAAAGTGTGGTAAAGCCACATAGAGAATCATACATAACAATGAAAAGGTATAAGTGCTGATGGGTGCTACAACATGAAAACATGGATGAACTTTGAAAATACCATGCTTAGCATGCTAAGTTTTATAAAGTAATACACAAAACAAGATTGAAAGACAACAGAAAAAAATTTTAATTTTGTTTTGTATTCTGGACCACAAGATTTGACTTTTACAGAAGTCCTTTCCTAACCAACTGGCTCCCATGTAGTAACATTGCCCTGCAGGTGCCAATCCTTGCAGAACCCACTTCCAAAATAACTTAGAAATTTAAGAGAATTTTTCCTAAAAATGTGTTTCATTTATGTGAAAGGTAGAGAGAGAGAGAGAGAGAGAAATCTTCCACCTGCTGATTCACTCCCCAAAGGGTCACCACAGCTGGGGCTGGGCCAGGACTGTGCCACGCAGAAGGCAGGAGCCTGGAACTCCATTTCAATTTCCCAGGTGGGTAGCAGGGACTCAGGACATCTGCTACTGCATTCTCAGGTGCATTAGCAGGGAGCTGGATCAGAAGTGAAACAGCTGGAACAGGACTCAAACTGGTATTCTGATACAGGAAGCCAGTTTTTTACAAGCAGCAGCTTAACCCTCTGTGCCACAACTCCAGACCTGAGAAGCGCTTTTTTAAATTTATTCCTCAATATAGCCTAATAATATTGTATACAAGCATGCACAAGTTCTGTGTATATGTATAGAAGAACCAAGGCTTAAGGTGTTTCATCAAATCACCCTGGAATACAATTAGGTACCACAAAACCAGGGCTCTGCTTTGATACCTAAACCCATTTCCTTAATGTAACAACTCATTTTTAAAAATCGAAAAATCAAAGAAATTAAATTCAGAACTAGGTATGCAGCCTAAATAGAAAGATGAGCATAATAATGTGAGCTCAGACAAGGATATTACAGTACTAAGTAAGCTTGTAATTCGCATGCCGTGATAAACCACATTGAATTAAAGTTACCTGAAGGAATGGAATATGGAGCCAACCTTTGAAGAGGAGAGAATGAGGAAGTGTTTCAGGGTTTCAATCCTTTATTCCTGCACTCAAGAGCTATTTATTGAGCAGCTGCTCTGTACCATATGCTTTTCATAGAACTGAATTATTCCTGTCTTCAGAGGCATAGAGTTTACAACAGAAAGGAAGGGCACTGGTGGCAAATACGTTAGATGCTTTGAGAGTGTCAGACAATGGAAATGGAAATAAAGCTGACAGAGTGAATGGACAGATGCTCTTAAATTTCAAACTGAAAAGTTAGAGTGTTAAATACCTGGGGCCCAGGAGAATCCCTGAAGATTCCTGAACAAGTGAGAGTGAAAGGCATGCTTGGCTGGTTTTGTCCTATTTCTGCGTGTGAAAAGATACAGAGACTACAACAAGCAGTAGCTCTAAGCCAGTTTCAACACAAGTGTATCCTGTAACTGAAGAGCAGGAGATTAGTAATATGGAAAAGAAGACCTTCCCACATTTCCACAGCATTGAAAAAAAATCCCTACGTAGACTGATTTTGAGCTGAGCTTAGCTACGCATTCGGATATTACTCTCCGATAAGGAATACCATAAAACACCTGTGTTAGGTAATAAAAGTCAACAAACATCTCCTTTATATCAAGACTTAATCTACGTTCATCACCATTTAGTAGGACTTCTACTATGGCCTGGTAAATAGATACAACCAGGTCCACCTCTCCACACAACTACAGATAAGAACTTCCACAAAATATCACTCTTACGATGCTACCTATATCACATTTACAGTCCTGCAATAAAACCAATAATAACACTTTGTACTTATGAACTGCCTTACATTGAAAATCTCCAATGTTTTATAGACCATAAATTCTCCCAACACCCTTCATGAGATAAAGAATAATTGCTGTCCCCAATTAACAGGTAAACTAGAAACTAGTGTAGCTGAGGGACTTGCTCAAGGCCACTGAGGGAAGACAGAGTCCACTTATTCTGGAGTTTTAAGCAGGGTTGACCCTTGACAAAAGAATGAGGTAGGCAATACTTTACACTGGGTACTCTTTCTACTTCCCCTTTCTCTACTAGCTTTTGGCAACTCTCCTAAGTTTCTCCTAAGGTGTTAACTGATACCAGCTGATAATGCTCAAGGTGTTAGCCTTCCCAGGGATATCTACATTTTATTAGGGGGCTCTTGAAGGCTGGCCAGGTGTCAAGAACCAAAGAAAGGAGCTTTTGAATCACTGATGGAAAGATTGCTCCCTCCTCATACCTCACAAAGTGTACTGCCCAGGGGGCCATTCTGTCCTGAACTCTGCCACCCAGAAGAACATCTCCAGAGAAAAATCTCCTCTCCTACCGCATCCATCGGCACACATGGAAGTTTTGCTTTGTTTGGGGAACAGTTGTGGAAACAAAAGAATCACCACCACACACCCAGATCCACCTGACATCACCAAGAAGCCCCTTGTCTGCTCCATCTTCCTACTAAGAGGCAGAGTCCTGAAAATAGTTTGCGGCTCCATTCTGTGAGTCCAAATATTGTTAGGGAATTGTTTCCTAACGTTTTGCTGGGAATCCAATCCAAATACTACCACCAGGTGGGATTTCTTTCACCTCGCACATTTCCCATGGCATTTCCAAAGAGTTAACAATATTTGAAATATCTTCCTACCCCAGAAAGAGAAAAAACAACGACTGGAAACCACCAGGAGAATGCCTGGTTGCCCATCGCCATCTGTTGGAACTTACATCTGATTTGCTGGGTTAATTTCAAACAGCAAATCAATCACATATGATTTAAGAAAAAGGGAGACGCGGGCACTCCAGGGCTGAGGTTTGCTGGAGGGTCCCTTGCATACCTTTTACGACATCCATCCTTATTTTTTTTTTTTTTTGACAAGCAGAGTGGACAGTGAGAAAGAAAGACAGAGAGAAAGGTCTTCCTTTTCCATTGGTTCACCCCCAAATGGCCGCTGCAGCCAGTGCACTGTGGCCAGCGCACTGCACCGATCCGAGTCCAGGAGCCAGGTGCTTCTCCTGGTCTCCCATGAGGGTGCAGGGCCCAAGCACTTGGGCCATCCTCCACTGCCTTCCCGGGCCACAGCAGAGAGCTGGACTGGAAGAGGGGCAACCTGAACAGAATCCAGCGTCCCAACCGGAACTAGAACCCAGGGTGCCGGCGCCACAGGCAGAGGATTAACCTATTGAGCCGTGGTGTCAGCCACAACATGCATCCTTTAAACAATGTAAAGAAGGCAGTCAGATTTTATAGCAAGTGCTCAATGCAGAGAGAAGAAATATTCAATACCTTCATCAGCTGGCTTCTCATGGGAAGAGAAGCATCTGACCCTTTCTTCTGAAAGAGAGAGACTTCTGCTGCCAACATGAAGATCCTCTGCACAGCCTCCCTCAGCCTCTTTTCCTCATCTTTTTGCCCACTTAGGTGACAGAGTCAGGTTATCACTCACTGTGCCTCTGTTCTTTCTGTCAGTCTGCTAAAGGGCATTTACTGAATACCTACTGTAGGCCAAGCACTCTCCAGGTGCAACACGGGATTCTTAAGAAGCTGCGTTCATAACACAGACACAAATGGACCCAAGCCCCATATTAAGTCATCTTTTAACATCTCACATGTTTATATACCAAGTCATAATGGTCTGAAGTCATCCAGGAAGGCTTTATGAAAAAAATTAACATCTCAAGTTCGCTGATCTGGAGAGGATTATATTTGGGTTTTGCTTGTGTGTCATGTTACCAGGAAATTCACCCTAGAGTGTTTTAACACAAGAACAACCAGCATAGGACAGCAAAAGATTCCTTGAGGTTATTCCTTGTCAATGCCTCAGAATTCAGAAGTACAAGAGTATATAAAAAGCCCATGGAAAATGTGTACTATGAAAAAAACCCATGCATGGATGACAAAATTTGGTGCACCAAAATAAACTCACTTTTTCATTCCATTTTCCTTGTATATACTGAACTAGCTACAGAGGTAAACGTGTCTCTCTTTTTAATGATTTGCACCTCCTTCAAAACATGTAACTCAACACAAATATGTGGTGGTATGCTTCGTAAGGACTTGAGATTGTCAACGTGGAAAAGCAGCAGCCCTTGGTCTCGAAGAGCGTAAGATCTGTCAGCTTCCATTCCATTTTCACTCCTGTCTGGTCAAATCCTACTCAGCTCACCCAGCATGATCCAGACACTCCTGTTCTGTTTACAGCTCAGCAATAGTTACCAGGATTGACAACATGGATACTCGAAATATTTATATAGCGTTTATGCAATCATTCTTCATTGCACAGTAAAAGAACTGGTTTGCAGGGCCTGGCTCCTTGCCAGAGTTATCTTGATCTTAATTTTATAAGGCAAGAATTAACCCCAGAGTTCAAAAATTGAAAAACAGGGTGGAGGAGTTGTTGGTAGGTGATCATTTGTGGTCAAAGAAAGCTGTTTGCTTTTCCATGGGCAGATATCCAGGGGCAGTTTAAAACGACTTCTCTCAAGGAAGAAACACCAGAAAAACACCTGGAAGCCCTGAAGCATAAGCAAAGAATAAAATTCGTCCCCAATGGTGATATTTATCATTTCTGCACCCCCACTCGTCCATATTTTTAAAGCATTCGTCACCACACCAAACAACTTTAATTGATCCTGTTAAGGTTTTACATGGGTCATCTGAGCAGCTACACCTGGACATTTGCAGGGTGAAAAGGCAAAGGCTTTCAACCAGGCTAATGAATGAATTGCAGAGTGGCCCAGGTGACAAATGAGATCACCTCCCTCCAGTGTTCCCCAGCTCCCCTGAGTGGAGGGTCAGTTACCTCTTGAGTCCACTGTCCCATTGCCAACAATCTCCTGGACCAAATGTAGGCATTGGGTTGGTGGGAAAGAAGAGGGGCAAGAAGAAGAAGAATTAAGAAAGTGGAAGAGGGTAGAGAGGAGACTTGGCCTTGCAGCAGGAAAAGGCAAAGGAAAGAAAGAGCCTCACATACCCATATTCAGCACTGCAACCTAAGCCTTGGCTCGTCAGAGAAAAGCAACTCTAGAAACATTCGTGCAAATGTTCCTTCAGCTGTGTAGAGCACAAGAGCCAGGCCAAGAAATCATTTCATTTCTTTTCTTTTTATAAGATTGATTGATTGATTTGAAAGTCAGAGTTACAGGATGAGAAAGAGAGAGAGAGAAAGAGAGAGAGAGAGAGAGAGAGAGAGAGAGAGAGAGAGAGAGAGAGAAACTATCTCGTGAGATGGCCACAACAGCCAGCACTGGGCCAGGCTGAAGCCAGGAGCCAGGAGCTTCATCCAGGTCTCCCACATGGGTGGCTGGGGACCAAGCACTTGGTCTATCGTCCGTTGCTTCCCAGGTGCATTAGCAGAAAGCTGGATGGGACATGGAGCATCTGGGACTCTAATCGGCATCCTTAAGGATACTGACATCGCAGGCAGCTGCTTTACCTGATATGCCACAACACCAGCCCCAAGAAATGATTTTCCAAGTGCTGTGTTTTTAGAAGCTCAATTCAGGACATAATCACCAAAAGGGTGAAGTAGGAAAAGAGTGATGGGCTCTAAGAAGAAAAGATTTTTTGAAGTAACGACTATTTACAACAGAGAAGAGTATGACTCCTACTCAACTGTGTACAGAAATGGCTGGTAAGGCCAGGACAGGAGAATCTGTGGGTATAAAGAAGGCTTCTGGGAGAACATGAGAATTTAAACACAGACGGAGGAGGATGCCACCTGAACAGCCTGCAGGGAGAACATGACAAGGGCATGGAGAGGCTCCGCAGGGCAGGCCCTGCACACTGCATGTGGGAGACACACAGGCAGCACCTGAGCTGACTGCCCACCCTCCAATTCTTGGAATCAGTTACCAGCCAGCAGAAGGGCAGCCCTCAAGGTGAGCGCCTGCCCTTTCTCAAGTTGTCATTCCAGCATGACTCCAAACACTCTACCAAAGGGAAAGTCAAAAATTCTTACAAGTAAGATCTCTTTTTATTTATTTACTGGATGGGGGAAGGTGCAATGGCAAATTTTCATAGCAACAGTATTAGAAAAAAAAAAGTGGAATTGAACAATACAGGGGAAAGTATGACAATGTATGTTCTCAGGTGTAAAAATGTAGTATATATGTTGTCCTGATGTATTAACTTTGAAGAAGGATATATCATTCAAAGAGATCCACTCCCTGGGGCAGACGCTGTGGCACAGCAGGTAAAGCTGCTGCCTGTAGTGCCAGCATTCCATAAGGGTGCCGGTTTGAGTGCCAGCTGTTCCACTTCCAATCCAGCTCTCTGTTGCGGCCTGGGAAAGTAGACAATGGCCCAAGTCCTTGGGCCGCATTACCTGCGTGGGAGACCTGGAAGAAGCTCCTGGCTCCTGGCTCCTGGCTCCTGGCTCCTGGCTTCGGATCAGTGCAGCTCTGGCCATTGCAGCCTTCTGGAAAGGGAACCAGTGGGTGGAAGACCTCTCTCTCTCTCTCTCTCTCTCTCTCTCTTGCGCACGTGCACCTCTGCCTCTGCCTCTCTGTAAATGCCTTTCAAGTAAATAAATAAATCTTAAAAGAGAGAGAGAGAAGAGAGATCCACTATCCCTCATAATTTATTTAGTCTTAAATAGGAAAGTCCAAATATTATATGATAAAGACACAATAAACACACAGAAATATTCTATGCCCTATTCATTTAAAAAGGCACACTGGAAAGATGCTAATAGATCCCAATTAATTTTGACCTCCTTTGGGGTTCTGTGACTATAAGTGAAATATATAAGACACAGTTTTGGCCTTCAAGGAGCATACTACTGCTTAATTCTTTTATTTTTTATTCATCTTTAATTTTCATACTATTCAAATTTTAAGGAATATCTTAGTTGAACAGCAATTGGAATGAATTCGGAATAAAAGAGGAAATAAAAAAGCAAGTTATTTTGTTCTGTTGGAATATGAACATACTTTTGATGTCTGATGTAATGCCCCTTATCACTATCGTATCGGATTCAACTTGGCAAATATTTGTTAGGCAGGTATTCATATAGAAGGAAATCAGGGGAGGCAGTGGACGGAAAAGCTGAAAAATGATCTCTACCTTCAAGGCCCTTGCATTTAAAGAGAAGTAAATTAATGTAATGACACTTCATCTTTTCCCACCCCCCATTTCATGCCTTTAACTCTTGTCTGATTTTCCTCTTTAGGAAAAAAAACAGGGCCGAACTTTTGGGTGAGATCCTCTGAGTGACCATTTTCAGTATAAGGCCTTACATTGTTGTCTGGGACATTTTTCTTCCCGATCTCCTTGCATATGTCTTTCACATCAATCAGTTCTCAAGTTCAATTCTGCATCCTCAGAAAGGCCTCATTGTTCTATGTGTAAAAATAATTTTTCTTTTTTTAAAGTTTTTTTCAATTTGCATTATTGTTAAAGGCTTAATGTTCTACTAAAAGAGTCCAACAAGTAGAAAGACTGTAGTTCAGCAGGAATATACGCAAGGGCTATACACAATTATTACATGAAAAGATGTCAATGTCACTCATATACAATTGTTAAATAATCGCAGATTATTAAAACCATCATAATGTATTATTCTTAACCATTGGTTTGACAGAGATTTAAAACAAAGTTTGACAAAATTATGTGTGCAGCCATATTGATATTCATAGGCATTTCCTTCTTTTTTTGTTTTTTGATTTTTTTTTTAAATTTTAGCTCCTACATATAAAGGAGAACATGTGGAATTTGTCTTTCTGTGTCCACTCAACATGATGTCCTCTAATTTATGCAAATTGTAGAATTTTATATTTCATAACTGAATTACATTCCTTTGTATAAATATATACATATATAGCATATTTCTTTATCCATTAAAATGATGATGGACACCTTGATTGATTGTGAACAGTGCAGCTATAAGCCTAGTAGTGCAGGTATTTCTTTGATAAAATATGTTTGCGTCTTTTGGGTATATACCCAGTAGTGGAATGGCTGGATCATAAGGCAAAGTCTAAAGCAGTATGGAGATTTCTCCAAAAAAACTACAGGGATCTCTTTGACCATTGCACCACCCCAGAACTCTGTCCTTCCTCCAACTCCCCCTACCCTCTCATAAACATACACCCCAATGTTGACCCATCCTTTTATTCTACTATCTGCATGAAACTTTTATAAATTCTTATTTATTTTCTGTTTATTGCCCATTTCTCTTGAAATATAAACTCCATGAACTTCTAGAATAGTGTCTGAGCTTCTAGAATAGTTCATGGTTCACAATTTTTGATAAATGAATATTTAATAACAAATAAGAAGAGACACGGGCTTCTGCCTGTCTTGATCTTACTATCTTGACCCTAGACTTAAAAAAAAAAAAAATACCAATAGTCACTTTGTTCCTTGCTCCAGCACCTAGTAGAATGTCTGGTACATTATGGATGTTCAGTTGAAAGGTTATTAGCGGAAATTATTATAGAATGAGATATAGGACGAAAGGGACTCCAAAGCCTGAAAATCTATAACAAAAATGTTATGTAAAACAAATTACACAGGTGTGTGTGTTGAACTGGTGTGTTTATTCCTATGAACTGTCAGCCAATTATTTACAGTTCCCTGCTTATCAAAATACTGCGGCCAAAATTAAGGATGCCTCCAGGCCATAATGAATGACAAGGGAATAGCAGAACCCCTCTTTCAGCTCGGTACAAAAGTGTGCCAGAGAAAGACAGGGCAGAAGGGAGACTTGTAGGGGAGAAGAATGAGATGAGAGGTCAGGACATCCCTTGCAGGAGCTCTCGTCACTGCCGGTCCGAAGGAGCCGTGCTTGGTTACATTAAGGAAGCCATTTCTCTAACAGACTTTTAAGTGCTGGGACTAAGAGCTCACAACCCACAGGCTGATGAGGATCACTTCATGCCGAAGGTAGCACTTTCAGGCAGGTCCCGAGGACAAATCAAGTAAAGGGGGGAAAATGAAAGGAAGTAGATGGAAGCATCTAGCATGGCTGACACACAGGAGACATGTGGGAGAGGAGACACCAGAAAATTAGGGGAGGACCCATTGGGGAAGGCTGTGAGTGTCAAGTTGGGCTTTGTTTTCTTTTCTTTTTATTTGCTTGAGAATAAACAATGTCTTACTGCTTTCTGACGCAGTTTGGACATTAGTGGGCTAAATTGTAGGAGCATAAATCTGGTGGCAATATTTGCATAGTCATTACTGTAGGCAAGATTCTGAAATGATTCCTGGTCACCATGATCTCGTACTACAATATCTCCAAAACGCTAATGGAAAATAATGATAACAATAGAAAAATGTATGCTTATGGGCCAGAGTTGTGGTGCTATGGGTTAAGCCACCTCCTGAGACACCTGCATCCAATATGAGTGCCAGTTCATGTCCTGGCTGCTCCACTTCAGACCCAGCTCCCTGCTAATGTGCCAGGAAAGGCACTGGAGGCTAGCTGATACTTAGGCCCCTGCCAGCCACTTGGTAGGTGTAGTTGGAGTTCCAGTTTTCTGGCTTCAGCCTGGCTCAGCCCTGGCCTTTGCAGCATCTTTTAAAGGCCGGCACCGCAGCTCAATAGGCTAATCCTCCGCCTTGTGGCGCCGGCACACCGGGTTCTAGTCCCCGTCGGGGTGCCGGATTCTGTCCCGGTTGCCCCTCTTCCAGGCCAGCTCTCTGCTGTGGCCAGGGAGTGCAGTGGAGGATGGCCCAAGTTCCTGGGCCCTGCACCCGCATGGGAGACCAGGAGAAGCACCTGGCTCCTTGCTTCGGATCAGCGCGGTGCGCCGGCCACAGCGCACCGGCCGCAGCCGCTATTGGAGGATGAACCAATGGCAAAGGAAGACCTTTCTCTCTGTCTCTCTCTCACTGTCCACTCTTCCTGTCAAAAAAAAAATCTTTTAAAAAGATAAATTTATTTTAGTGCAAAAAATTTATATATACCATAGTTTTTCATAATAAGCATTTTTCATGCCTTTTTGAAAACCACTTGTATGCATGGATTTCAAATTTTTTGTACCAAAATAAAACATTTCAATTCTATTTTCCACAAACTTTTTTTTTAAGATTTATTTATTTGAGAGGCAGAGTTACAGACAGAGGACAGGAGAGACAAAGAGAGGTGTTCCATGTGCTGGTTCACTCCCCAAATGGTCACAATGCCTGGAGCTGGGCCGATCTGAAGTCAGGAGCTAGAGCTTCTTCTGGGTCCTCAACGAAGGTGCAGGGGCCCTGGCATTTGAGTAACCTTCCACTGCATTAGCAGGGAGCTGAATCAGAAGTGGAGCAGTCAAGACTTGAACTGGTGGCCACTGGCAGGGGTGTAACCTACTGTGCCATAGCACTGGCCCCTCCATAAACTATTTTTTAAGATTTATTTAGTTATTTGAAAGTCAGAGTTACACAGAGAGGAGAGGCAGAGACAGAGAGGTCTTCCATCCACTGGTTCACTGGCCGGAGCTGCGCCCATCTGAAGCCAGGAGCCAGGAGCTTCTTCCAGGTCTCCCATGTGAATGCAGGGGCCCAAGGGCTTGGGCCATCTTCCACTGCTTTCCCAGGCCATAGCAGAGAGCTGGATCAGAAATGGAGCAGCCGGGTCTCGAACCGGCACCCATATGGAATGCCGGAGCTTCAGGCCAGGGCGTTAACCCGCTGCACTGCAGTGCCAGCCCTCCACAAACTTTGTTTTTTGTTTTTTTGTTTTTTTGTTTTTTTTTTGACAGGCAGAGTGGACAGAGAGAGAGAAAGAGAGAAAGGTCTTCCTTTGCCGTTGGTTCACCCTCCAGTGGCCACCGCGGCCAGCGCACCACGTTGATCCGGTGGCAGGAGTCAGGTACTTATCCTGGTCTCCCATGGGGTGCAGGGCCCAAGCACTTGGGCCATCCTCCACTGCACTCCCTGGCCACAGCAGAGAGCTGGCCTGGAAGAGGGGCAACCGGGACAGAATCCAATGCCCCGACCGGGGCTAGAACCCGGTGTGCCGGCGCCGCAAGGCAGAGGATTAGCCTATTGAGCCGCGGCGCCGGCCACCCCACAAACTTTTAAAAGTACCTTTGTATTATCACCTCCATCCTTAACGCTGGAGGAAGCTAAGGATATGATGGCATGGCCCTCTGGTCATTAGCTCATGTGATATGGCAAAGGTGATATTAAGAAAGGAAGGTGGTTGTTGGACCTGACTTTGGACAAGTTCTTTAAAAGGATAGGGATACTTTTTGGAAAAAAGAAATTAGAATCACTATATTTAATATGCAAGAAAACCTTTATTGCTGGCTTGAAAATGAAGGAGGATCCATGGAAGAAATGTCAGGTGACTTCTAAGTGCTGATAACGAGCCCTGACTAACAGCCAACAAGGAGATTGTAAGGAAATGGAATCTGCCAAGACCTGGATGAGCTTGTCAAAAGATTTCTACCCAGAGCCTTCAGGTAAGAACTTCACTTGGTCAACATTTGGATGTGAGACCGTGATCAGAGAACTCAGCTGCCCACCTGGGATTTCTGATCTATAGAACTGTGAGATAATAAATGGTGTTGCTTTAATCCCTCGAGTTGGTGGCGATTTGTTCTGCAGCAATAGGAATCAAATGCAGCTGGAGGAAAGAAGAACTTGAAGCCATTTAGTATGCATAAAATTCACCTAGCTGAAAATAAATGAGTAACAAAAAGAGGTTATGGGACCAATGTTTTGGTTCAGCCACTACCTGTGAGGTCGGCATCCCCTGCAGGCACCATTTCCAGTCCTGGCTGCTCCACTTCCCATCCAGCTCCCCTCAGATGTGCCTGGGAAAGCAGCAGGGGATGGCACAAATGCTTGTGCTCTTGCATGCAAATCAGAGACCCAGAAGAAGCTCCTGGATCCTGGCTTCAGCTGAGCCCAGCCCTGGCCATTGAAGCCATCTGGGAAGTGGAACAGCAAATGGAAGATCTCTCTCTCTTCTTACCTCTCTCTCAGAGATCTCTATCTCCATCTCCTCTCTCTCTTTCTCTCTCTCTCTCTGTAACTCTGTCTTTTAAGTAAATAAATAAATCTTTTTTACAAAGAGTTTTCAATAAAAATAATGAGGATAAATGGGAGAGATATCAAAGTGGGACAATGTGGTGGTCAGGGAGGAGAATGTAATGATCCAAGGTCTAAGACTTGGACCCTGGATGGCTGGAAGGGTAATGGCGCCATTTATTAAAGGTTGGAGACCAAGACAACTATTAGAGGAGAGATACTCAATTTGAGGTCAGATGCACTGAATTTATGATGCCATATGCTATCCACACATTTATCAAAAATGAGGATGGGAATCGTCTGAAATTCTGGAGAGAAGTTAAGATTAGAAATGGCATTTCTGACATGCCTGATAATTAATAAAAGCACATAGCTAAAGTGAATTAACTAAGAAAATAAATGGTGAAAAAAGCATTAAGGAAATGGAAGTGGGTCAAAGACAAAGGGGCTCTCTCCACCTCTGTGTAGATGATAGTCATAGATGATATTATTCCTTTGACTGGAACATCCCATCTGAAATACCCATGGGAAACCACCTACTAAACTTTGAAATCTCACTTCCTGTATCATATATTCTGTACAGTGCTCCCTGTTTTACTCAATCAGGCATAATTATCTTAAGAATGGTTTATAAGATATTCTTTTCTCCTCACTACACTTAGTTTTCAGAGGACAAGGACCCTATTGTTTCACCATTGTACTCTCAACACTAAATTAAGAGTCAAGAACACTTGACAAGAGTTTGCTCTACTGATCAAAGAGCTCGTTAAGGCTCCTGCTTTTGTGCCATATTGGAGTGCTTGACATGTGGCTGTAGCTTCCTGATAGTGCAGACCCTAAGAGGCAGCAGTGATGGCATGGGAGACACGTGGATCACCGTTCACAGCTCTGGGCTTCCACTTGGCTTTTGCAGATGTTTGAGGAGTAACACAGCAGATGGGAACTCTTGCTCTCTGCTCCTCAAATAAGCAAATTTTTTAAAGAAAAGAGCACAATAGATACTAAATATTTATTGTGTGAGTGAAACAAAGATGGGAGTAATAAAAAAGATAAGAAGGAACCCGAAACCCCAACTGCTATCACAGCCTTAAGTAAGATTTCAAGAAAAATTTTGGTGGGAAGTCTTTAGAAAATAAATGTGTACACAGATCAAGAATACTAATAAAGACACACATAATACACATACAGATATATGCACACACACAGGATTTTGTAGTTGGAAGTTGAGTTCAACCCACCACTACCCACTAAAATTCCACATTTGTCTTCACTGTGGTTGTCGGTTAACAACTGTTGTCTTCGTTTATCTCTTTTTGTGTATAGAAGAAACTGACAAGTGACCTCTTGTTCTGTAATTAGCTGTAACAGAAACTCCCTAACGTAAAATATGAAGTTGTATTATTACTTATTAACAAATTAAAACTTTTGATTGATTTATCCGAAACAAAGGAGAAATCAGAGGTAAGGCATTTCTACCAACATCTTCAGCTCTGAAGTTCCTTTTCCTACAATGCTGTGACTCCTCCATACACCAAGGAAACCAGAAACTCAGCCAAATGAAGGCTAGGACTTGTTCCTCGGGGAGAAGCTTCTAAAGATGCCAGAATCCTGAAAGAATTTAACCCATGCTAATCTGGGGTTCTGTGGCCTTTGCCCCCCCCCAAAAAAAAGAAAAAAATCATTGTGCTACTGTCTAAAAAGCAGTGTCTCAGGTACCCCCGATCAGAGAACTGTTTATTTTCAATTCAGTTCCCTACAAGAACACCCAGAGGGTCTGATATGGGAGCCTCCACTGGTCAGTGCTGGACATTCTACCATGCATTGTTTTCCAGTGTTCCACCTCTCTGGCTATGTGACAGAGACAAATGAGCCATTTTAGGTCCAGGGTTTGGGTCCTAGACGTGTTCTCCACTTTGCTGGCTTATATATCAATTCTCTGTTTCAAACCTTTTTTCTTTGGGAATGAAAAAAAAAAAAACCAGTTGAATTTTGGTGCAAAAACTTGTAAATCCACACTTTTTTCATAATATGAATTTTTATGGGATTTTCTTTTTTATCTTAAAATATTTCATATACTAGAGAAAATTATAAAGAAGAGTTCGATGAATGCATATATTTTAACAATTTTTTTATTATAACTACCCTGTAGTATGTCTTGAAATCTGATTTTGTGATGCTTCTGGCTTTGTTTTTGTTATATAAGATTGCCATTTGGGGTCTCCTTTGTTTCCATATTACTTTGTCATATTCAAATGTAAATATTATACATATACACATGCAATTTTAAAGCTGAGGGGATATATGAGTGTCACAGAGTGTGGGGATTCACAAAGTGAGTAAAGAAGAGTATACTATTATGTGAGAGGAATAATTCATGGAAAACAACATTTATTAATATCTATATAGTAAATAATATGGCACTCACATTTTAAAAATATTTACTTATTTATCTGTGTGACAGGCAGAGTGACAGTCAGAGAGAGAAAGACAGCAATCACACATCCACTACTTCACTCCCCAAATGGCTGCAATGGCCAGGGATGACCCAGGCTGAAGTCAGGAGCCTGGAACTCCGTCTGGGCCTCCCATGTAAGTGGCTGGGATTGAGATACTTGTGACATCATTCCTTGATTTCCCAGGCACATTAGCAGGGAGATGGATCTGAAGTAGAACAGCTAGAGCTCAAACCAGAGCTCCCATTTAGGATGCAGGCATCAGAAGTGACGGCTTAACCCACTGGACCGCAATGCCACCCTGTAAATTTTTATTATATATATACATATACATATTAATTTCCACATATGAGGGAAATCATGTGATATTTGCCTTTTTAGCATAATGATCTCCGATTTCACCCATTTGGTTTCAAATGTCAAGCTTTCATGTTTTGTTAGGACTGAGTAATATTCCATTGTGTTTATTTAACACACTTTCTGTGTTCATGCATTCAAGGAGAGACACCTAGGTTGACTTCGTATCTTTGTTAATGTGACTGCAATGGACTTGGGAGTACAGGTATCTCTTTCATATGCTGACATCATTTCTATTTCAGTCTGGCAATCACAGCTGGGCGTCCCTTCTAGTTATCACATTACCTGCTTCTCTAACAGTGTGTGTATTGTGAATATAATGACTGATTTGTAAAATATAAAGTCGGGCATGGCTTGATCTCTGTTGTGGACACAGACAGATGAGTGATTCTGCTAGCTCTTCACTGACTCTTCGTGTTTGCTGTGTGTGGCACCATGCTGATCACTCGGCGTGGGTTACCCAGTGACTCTGTACCACGACCTTGGGAGACAGGAACTCTTATCTTATATGAGTGGCTCAAATGAGAAAGTGGAAAAGGGGAGAAATGGAGGTCCGTGGAGTTGGGAAGTGGTGAAGGCAGGCCTGGAAGACATGGAGGCGACTCTAGCATCTGCAACCTCTTTTCCTACAAGTGAAGCGCATGTCTAGCACCGAGTGGCAAACGTGGCAGTAGAAACACACACAGGATCTGAAGGAAGGGAACTCTCGGGGACAGCTTCGATGAGGAAGGGGACATGCTCTTGGCAAGGAGGACTGGAGCTGGAAGAAACCCAGTAGACGTTGAAAGGTCAGAGGTGACCACCAAAGCAGCAGGAGCGAAGCAGTTTCTTCCCCACTTGGCATTCTCCCAGGGCACAGCAAAAGGCGGGCCTAGGAGGAAGAGGCAGCTGGAGGAGAGGGGGTGAATAAAGAGTCACAGGGAAGAATCAAAGAGGGAGCTTCCAGGGCCTATTGAATTTTGCAATTAGGTCTTCATTATTAATCACAAAAGCTATTATGTTCTTTCTGCCTGGTGCGGATCACCCACATGCTCTCACGGAGTCTCCATAACCAACATCCAAGTGTGTGTTATTATCTGCAGGGCAGTTCCTGGGGAGGCCAAGGGCAAAATCCAAACCACAGGAGCTTGAGCAGTGATTGAGTGGGGAGAACAGAGTCTGCATTTGGGATAAATTTGGGATAAAAGGGGATTGAGTCCCTACAAAAGGCTTGTCAGCGTGCCAGTCACTTTAGCACTGCTTTCTAATGTCATCCAAACAAAACTCTAAAAGGAATGTGTTGCTGTCCACTATCAAAGGAGAAACTGATAGCTGGGCATTTGGCAAAGTGGTTAAGACCCCACTCCAGTCACTGCATCCCATACTGAAGTCTCTGGTTCAAATCCCGATTCTGTCTTTGATCCGGCTTTCTGCTACTGTACACCATGGAAAGGAGGCAGATGATGGCCTGGGTACTTGAATCTCTGTCACATATATGGGAGACCCAGCTGGAGTGCCTGGCTCCTGGCTTCAGCCTGGCTGGCCCTGGCTTTTGTGGGTATTTGGAGGGTGAGCCACGAATTAGAAGATTTCTGTCTCTCTGGCCTCTATCCTTGTCTCTGTCTTTCAAATAAGACATAGGTGAATAACCAAATATTTGAAAAAAGACATTTGAGGCCTCATTGTGACTCTTAAGTGCACCTTCTTTTCAATAATGCCCACTGCCCCACCCAGGGAAGAGGGAGCTGCCACAGACATTGGAGGTTTCTCTTCCCCGGCCAGGAACTGCAACGGGAACGTTGACACATCTTGTCCGTGCAACGTTCAGCTTAAATGCTCATTCCATTATCAACAGTGTGATGGGCAAAGGACTGAGCCCAGAAGTCACCCCCTGAGTTTAGGGCTCAGCTTTGCCATCTACTTGCCATCTCTTTGCCTCAGTTTCCTTGTCTGTTCTAGAACTTCGTTGGTGGTATTAACCGTGAAACAATGACTAACAAGTGTCTAGGCCATGATGCAAGCGGGTAAAATGATAGCGAGTATTTTAATCTGCATTCCACAAGGAAGAAGAGCAAGCATCCATCCATCCCTCCATTCCCCACGGAACCCTCCCCGGCCCTAAGTGAGGTCGAGCTCTCTTCTCTTATGTATTCATTTGTTTTTAACAATGGATTAAGTCGCACGCATTCTCTCTCAAGCGGTGAGGAAGACACAAGGAGAGAGGGGGCTTCAATGAGGAAGTTCTCAGAGCCAAAGGCAACCAAGGCCCCAGGCGCTGGCGCAGGTGCAGGGGGTCCGCACGCCGCTCAGGAGAGGCCCAGAAAAGGGGCAGAGGATACTGTTCCAGCATGGAATACGAATTTGTTTGGAATCAAGAGAGAGAAAAGAAAACAAAACAGGAAGAAACTTCAATTTCCCCTGCCTCCTTGCCAGCCCGAATATAGCCACTGCCCTTGAAAAGATTAAAAGAAAAAAAAAATTTACTCCGTCCCTCCTACTCTTTCCTTCTTCCTCCAGGATCTGCTCCCTTCCTGCTCCTCTCCCCAGCACCCCCACTCCACCCCGACTCCCTCTTCTCGCCCTCCCTCTCTCCCTCTGCTGGTTCGCTGGTGTTTTCCTCCCTCGCATCCGTCTGTGCTGTGGCAGGGTCCGAGCAGCCGAGAGGGCGAGGACCAGCTTGGCTGCGGACAGATCAGTCCCGGGAAGAAAGATCGAAGTCAGTCTCTCTCTCTCTCTCTCTCTCTCTCTCTCTCTCTCTCTCTCTCTCTCACACACACACACACACACACACACACACACCCCACAATCAAAACTCGGACCGACCGCTGCGTCTCCTCCAATCCCTGGAAACGGCGAGCGAGCGCCCTCCGGACGGACCGCTGCGCGCACCCCGCTCGGGCACGGAGCCCGGCGCTCCGCTAGTCCTTGTCCCCAGCGCCGCCGCTTCGGCCGGGTGTTCCCGAAAATCAAGCGGGGAGGGAGGGTAGAGACAGCGCCCAAAAACACCCGGGCCACACACGCGGCGACCTGCAGCTCCTTCCCGGCGTCCGAGTCCGCCGGCACCCGCAGCGCCCAGCGTCTGTGAGGTCCGCGCCGCTGCCCGAGAGGAGCCCACCTGCTGGTCCGCGCTCGGCCGGGGCAGAAAGTGAGACTGTCGCTGTCGCGTTCCAGCCGCGCCCTGCGCTCCGAGAGACCTCTCCCCAGCCGGAGTGGCGTTCAACCCTCGGCTCTGCCAGCGGCCCCTCGCGCCCTCGGAGTGTCCCCCGCCCCCCTCCCGCCACGCCGCGCAGGGACCATGGCCTGGGCGCGCGGGCTGCTCTGTCTGTGGCTGAGCTGCGTCTGCGTGAGCCTGGCGCGGACGGAGAGGCCGAGGCAACCGTTCCCGGAGCTCCGCAAAGCTGGGCCAGGGGACCGCGCGGCAGGTGGTGGCCCGGGCCCGGAGCTGCAGCCGCACGACAAGGTGTCCGAGCACATGCTGCGGCTCTATGACAGGTACAGCGGTGGCGGCAGGGTCCAGGCGCCACGGACGCCAGGCTCGCGGGAGCGGGGCTCGCAGCCCGCGCACCCCCAGCCCCTGCGCGAAGGCAACACCGTGCGCAGCTTCCGAGCGGGAGCAGCAGGTGAGTGCGCGAGGTGAGCCCCCTCCCGCCGTCTGCCCCGGCTTTCCCCACCGCGGCGTCCCCGCGGGCTCCTGGTCCTCCCCGGGCTCGGTGGTGCTGCCTGGGGACCTTTCTCCGCCCTCCGCTGCTGCCCTGTGGACCCCCTGGTCCCGTCCCAGGCCACTTTGTTCCAGTGGCGCGCCCGGTAAGCCCGGTTTTTCAAGTCCAAGGAGAGAAGGGAGACGCACGGCGGCAGCGGAGGGGGTTCGCTGGAGGACCTGCATGGGAAAGGGGTAGGGGCGACTCCTCCTGCCCCGCGGAGCCCTCCTGCGCGGGGCGCCTGGCGCACCTCTGGGGTACCTCATGCTGATGAATCCTAAATGGGCCGGCGGAAATTCCCCTGGGCTGGGCTAAGCCATGTTTGCCAAGAAGCAGATGCCATTTTCTGCCAACCCCAGGGCCCCAGAGAGAAAAGTCACATTGGAGCTTAGACGCCGTCTCCTCGCCTTTTAGACTGTGGCCTCTCCAGATCTGGCACCGGCCCTAAACTCGCACCCTCGGTGCTCCTGCAGTTGATGCTTTCTATTCGACAGTCCCTCGGTGACAATCGCACAGAAAAAAACAGGTGCTGGGGTGTTGCGATGACTTCAAGCCATCCGAGCAGATAGGGCTTGTACCATCCACCCGGGGAGGAGCGGGGTGGGAGGGGGAGGGATGCGAGGGAGCATCCGCGGACGTAAACACCTCTTGGAATCCGCCGATGAAAATCTGCTCATCCCATTTTTCAACACAGATCACTGCGGACTGAAATTCATGGCTTAACAGGGTTTCTTGTAGCCCCTGTGGTGAAGCCAATAATTTATGCTAACAGCTTCCCTCCCTTGTGCTAACAGCTTGCGGGAAAGTTTCCTGGACACAAACTCCCTTGGTTGGCTTTGAGGATGCACCAGGCTTTTTTCGTTTGCTACATACATGATAAAGGAAAGTCTGTCCTCAGAGAACCGTTGAAAAATAGCCAAGAATCTTGAAGGAAGGGGGCCATGCCTCAATGCTCTTTCAATTCTGTCAGAATTACTAGAAACAAAGCCCCCCAAAACCTTGGTATGTAGGACTCCTGGAACAAAAAAAGAAAGAAGGGAAACCAATGCATCCATCAAGGAAAGCCCTGGGCTGACACTGGAAATACACTGTAGAGCCCAGAGGCACACTGGCCTTCACAATAAATGTGAATTATGTCCTCTAATGCAGAAGTCTTTAGCTGGAGTCTGGGCTGAAGCAGGTTTCACTCTTGTTCAACCTTGAGCATGGTCTGTAAGGAGCTGGCCTCCCCTACAGAAGCAGACACTGGCCCTGTGTCACCCAGAGCATCCCAGCCACTTGAGGAAGGTGCCCTGACAGGCGGCCACACCAGTGAACCTGCTGTTTCCTTGACCACAGTACTGAGGCCAGAGCTCAATGAAGGAACAGTGTAGGAGCTACAAGAATTGGAAGGAAGTGGAGTGGGCAGGGGAGGTGGAGAGAATGCAGATACTTAAACCTCTGTTAGCTGGATACCCACGTTCTTCCTTATACTCCTAGAGTATAACATAGGCACCCAAGAGACCAACAGTATTTTTTTTTAACAACAACTTTCACTTTTAGTATGAGCCACAGGGGTTTGGAGGTGGAATTTGAGTATGCTTCATTCACACACATTGAATAGCTTTTTGTTTGTTTTAGGCTGAGTGAACCATGGACAAGGATTTGAATAACTCAGGCATCGAATACTTTTTTGGCTGCAGCTCATTCCACACATTATAATTTCAGAGTGTTCCTTATCAACCTCCTTGAGGCGGATACCATCAAATGATAAACTCTGATACAGAGGCCAGGCGTTGCCTTGAAATGATGAATTGCAGCTTGAAGCATATATACAAGGCTGTATGTGCTGATAAGGAAAGTAATCTCTTTAGCATCCTAGGGCCTGTCTTAATGACTTATTCATCAAATGTAGACACTGGTTTTTGTGGAAGCTAAAGTGTCATGTTACCTCATTGGAGACTCCCAGAGAGGTGGTTCGTGTTGGACCCCTTCCAAGTGGGTTTAGTTACTAATGCACTAAAAAGACCTTTTTATAAGACAGGTCTGTCTGTAATAAGGCAGGACTCCAGGAAGGTGCTAAGGTTTTCATGTATGTCCCTCTTACTACCTCCATATCAGCATTGCCATAATACTCTTCGCCCTGTGACCTGTGTTCTACAGTAGGTGAAAGATGCTGTCTGCATTAATAAATTAGATACCATTTCCAGTCCAAACTGTTGAAGTTTCAAGACATACAGGCTTTGTACAAAGATGTTACAGATGTTAAGAGCAGCTCAGGTGGTGTGCCGTATATATGATCCGGCAGACCCTCCCAGTGCTTATCCAGGCTGAGTTATGGCCTTAGAGACCTATTTGCTCCTTGGAACATACCTGATTAAAGTTATTTATTGTCCTGAACCTTGTATGTCTTTGGTTGAAATTCAGCTGCTGTGGTCTCCCTCTGATTACTTTCTACTTAAACCATTATGGGGATGGTGGGTGGCATGCATCCTAAATACACCTTCCATGAGTCCCCTTCTCCCTCAGTGTCAGGCAATCGGTGTGCAAAACCCTAGGTCTGAAGAGCTCATAAGCTTTTTGGGATGTGTAAGTGTTTAGCATAAAGATGGGTTTTATCTTACTCTTTGTAAAAGGTAATTTTTAAAAAGTATTGATGACAGGGAAGTCCAGTCTTTTAAAAACACACCATCTTGAAGGAAGACAGGAGGACATGAAATCAGCTTTTATTTTAATTTTATTTTCATTTAATTTAATTTAATCTTAATTGTATTTAAGTAGTTCTTGGCTACTCTGAGAAAAAAAGAGAATATTTTAGATGAAGCTTTTCTCCTGTCTGAATCCTTTGTGTTCATTGATTTCTAATCACTACCACAGTCATTTAATTTTATGCTTCCTAATCATAAATATACTCTCTTTAGGAAAATCAATTAAAGCACCATTGTTCTTACTAAGAAATTGTCACTATTTATGGAATGTTACACTTCGGTGAGCATGTGTTAACTTTTAAAAAAATCACATACATTTCATGGATAAAATAAAAATTTGGGTAATCTATACCTGAAAGTGATTATTTTCCATCAGTGAGTTAAAGAAGATTGCTTCCTACCATCACCAAAGCGTGGTATAAAGAATTATGACTTTGGCATGTCTCTAAAGTACAAGAATGAAATATAGGCTTTGGAAGCTATAGGTCATAATTACAGGTTGAATGATTATCACTTCAAAATGAGCCGTTTCTATAAAACACACAGACCAGTGGGAAAGCATCATTTTTGATGGAGTTAGATGGCTATAGAATAACTTTGTTAAAACATAATTACCTTGAAATGCTTGGCATCTAAAAATTAAACATGAAATTAAAGAGTATTCAGGTTATCTGGTTTTTTTTTTTAAAAAAAGGACAACAGTACATCTGGAGAGGAGGAAACTTACATGCAGCTGCTTTGAATTAAACACTACTTTGAATACATGATAGCCTTTAATGAAGTTTTTACTGTAACAGGCAAGACAGCTTTACAATCTCTGACATTTAAAAATCCATAATACCATAAATTCTTGATTATCCACGCTAATGGAATGGAGAAAGGGAATGAATTACATAGAAAATAATTCAAATTTAGCTTTGTAGTATAGTTAGATGCATTCAAAGAGACTGAGGAACCGCAAGGGTCAATGAAAAAAACCATAAGCGGATAATTCACTCGAGGAATATTTACCCATTAAAATGTGTGTATATGTTTTACAAATAATTAAGAGTGATATGCACATTTTAGCTAAGCAGTGGACGGTCATAAGTACTTGATTCAGATTTTTCTGAAAATTGAATTGGGATGTTACTGTCAAACTTACTCTGATGCACTTTTGCATTATAAAATTTTGCGTTTGGAAGAGGCATTGATTAAAACAAGTCAGACTCTTCCTTCAATGGAAAGAGAAGTGGGTATCATGCTATTTTTTGCCAAATAATTTTTCCAAATATATTGAGCTCATCTTAAAACCTAATAATTTCAATAGCCTGATGCAATTTTCTAGGAGAAAATCTCACAAAAGACGGTGTCTGGATGATGATAGCAGGTGTTGTATAAACTTAGGTCACACAGTCAAATACATTTGGAAAAAAAGATCAGTTTCATTTTCTGTGGGACTTTCAGAGCCTTTGGAAGCTATTGAGTCCCTTTAGGAAGGGAGCACTTGCTGCCGAAGGGAGCATTTTAGAGGATTGTGGATCTAAGATGTTCATTTAGTTGGGAAGACTCTGGTTGAGAAACTTCACGACTTGGCAAGAAAGAAGGTATGCAAAATTCAGAGTGACAACTGTCTCATTCCTCCCATTTAGTATTTGTCTTGAACTGATACTGACTGTCTTTCTGGCTTCATGTTACAAACTTCTCTCAGTATACTTTTGCAATCTCTTTCATCAAATTTTATTTGTCCTGTTTCCTTACTGTTTTCTTCTGTTGTTTTCTCCCATATGGCTAACATTTACTATTTCACAGTAGGTATTATACTTAAAAAGAAAAGCTACTTTATTTGTGGAGAACCTCAGGAGAGATCATACATATCAGTACCCTGAAGAAAGAATCATTTACTCAACACATCTATCAAATCCATCATATAATCCTAAGTATATATTGCATTTAATAGAAATAGTAAAAATCATACCTTTCTAAATCTTCATGAAAACTATTGAGCAATTTGGCCTACATTTTCTATTAGTGAGTTAAGATTTTTGTTCTATTATATCAGAACATTTCTCCCTAAATCTTGATGATTTTCCCATCTGTTAAATTTGTGTATTCTAGTAATCAATTTATACCTTAATTACTTTATTTTCATGCTAATAGTGGAAAGAACTTCGGCATCAAATTGTCTCAGCTTCAGCTTTCCTATGCCAAGTTTCAATTGAGTGAGTATTTGTGATTATGATATGAGTTCATGAGAATAGAATTATATTCCATTACATATTTATTTGAAAGGCATAGAGACAGAGAAGCAGAGAGAGAAAGACCATCCATCCACTGATTCACTTCCCCAAATGCCCAGGACTGGGCCAGGCCTGGAACTCAATCCAGGTCTCCCATGTGGGTGGCAGGAACCTAAGTATTTGAGCCAGCACCTGTTGCTTTCCAGGGCGTGCATTAGCAAGAAGCTGAAGTTGGAAGCAGAGACACTGCTTGAACCCAGGCACTCTGATATGAGATGTGTGCATCTCAAATACCTGTTCTAGTTGATATATTGATATACTGTTAATGAGTGACACAAGTATATCAGGATGCTATCAACTTTGGACAGTTGTAAATGATGTCGATATAACCAAAAAGCCCTCAGTTAGGGAGTATATTTGGTAACCAATAAAACTGCTACTCTATTCACATTTTAATAGTGGGTTGTATCTTAGTATATTGGCTTATAAAATAGTCCTGGCTAACACTTTTTGAGGAATGATTTCCTTAAAGGCATACATTTATCTTCACTTTTCTAAAACATCAGCCTGTGTGTCAGAGAGTCAAATGACCATGGTTTCTTGATTGACTTCTTCAGTGACCTATCCTCTTTAAGATCCAGCTTCTCATGACAGCAGAATCCTCAGGAAATGCAATGCCTTGATTGTATTTTGACTCAGAGAGAATAACAGTGTTTGGGTAAACTGATCCCATTGCATTACAAATTACTATTTCTCTGCTGACTCTGATGGCTGAACAAAATGGGGTTTTAATCTTTTTGAACAGAGATTTCTTGAAGTTAGTTGTTCTCCAAGTGTGGATTAGCAGCATCAGCATCAACTAGAACTTGTTAGAAATTCTCCAGCTCACACCAGACCTTCTGAATGAAATTCTGGGGAGGTACTGGGTGGGGCGGGGGAGAGGTGGGGACTAGAAGTCTGTGTTTTAACAAGTTAGGAGGAGAGCTAAGTGTGTGTCTCTAGAGTTTTGAATGTTTTATATCATAACCAGCATCTGAAACCCAGGATTGATTAATGCACTATTCCCGGTCTCATCTACTCCGTTTAGTTTACCTCGCCATGGGCATATGGTTTATTTACTTACACAATGGTGAGCTTCTTTTGCTTTGGAATGTTTATCAGTGTCTTTATGAAAACTTTTGCCCTGAAGAAGGCCTCAAAGCCCAATCAAGACTCCTTGTCCTCTCACAGTTGCTACAGTTTGTGATCTCTCAGGTTTGCAGCAAGGATGGCACGAGCAGGGGCCTACAAATCAAGGCCATGGAGGGCAGGGATTCTACTTCATTTCATTCTCATATTGCAAAGGCCCGGAATAGCTTGCACTGTGTAATTAATTCAGTTGAGTTAGATGCTTAAGGAAGAGATGAGAGGAGGTGCTAGAAAAGCTGTCAGCCAGGAAAGGTGTCCTTTCCAAGTAAGGTTATTTTGGAAGAATTTCCCAGGGGACGGATTACTAGTTCTATGTTAGGCAATGCTAGTCTTCCTATAAAACTGTTGTAGTAATTCTTTCCTAATGAACTGGAAGGAAACACTGTAAAGTACTTACACCTAAGAAGGGCTTTAGCTGACTGGGAACTTGAACCTGCTTCACTTTGGTGTTAAGTAGGAAACACTTTTGAATCTGTTAAGTTTACATTGTTATCTATTCAACATATCTAACAAATATTTCTCAGGATCTAAAAGCTCCAGACTGGTGAAGTGCTACAAATGCAAAGATTTATAGGATATGAGTCGGCCCTCCAAGAGCTCACAGTCTTGGAATGCCCCTGCGTGGAGGTTCACAGTAAATAAACTGATAAATGAACATCTTACTATTCTAGAAAAATGTACATTATATCATCTTTGGCCATACTTACTTTGGAGATAGAGAATGATTGTTTTGAAGTTCCATAAAATTCCATCAATTGACTAGGACTCCGGAGGTTGTCCTGAGATCCCATAAAATTCAGTCAAACAAATTCTATGACTTGTGTTCTATTTAGAAACTCCCATCTTGCCTGTGCCTCAGAGCTGAAGGCAATATAGAAAAACCAAGCATGCCTGACTACATAATCATCAGCAAATATTCAGCCAGTGACCATGGTGAGTGAATGGGACCCTGTCCTAGGCACCTCTGGTCTTTCTAGCAGCTGTACTTTTTTTTTTTTTTGAGAAATAAATGGGAGAAAAATTGTTCTTAGTTACATATTTTCTGTATGACTAAGATGTTTTCCCTGCTTCCTGGGGATTTAACTAATCATCAAGATTTCATTGAGTCTATTTGTTTTAAAATCAGATTTTACATAGCAAGCTTTTCCATTGTATGTCCTAATTCCCTTTGAAAACGTTCTGTGTGGGCCAGCACGGAGCTGAACTTCTCCTTAGCACCCCCTGGACACCGCCCCAGCTACCCCTGGAGAGGAACTGAACTGGGGCAGTAACGTGGCTGGTCCTGGGTCCCTAAGTTAGAGCTGAATTATCAAACTAAGTTCATGGTTTCATCAGGCACAGGTGCCTTGTTTCAAATACAAGCAGAAGTAAATCTTCCACCTTCATTAAGAACCAAACTCCTAAAAAGGTTTTTATGCATTCAATCTGAGATTTGGGTTCTTCAACAAATGAATTGTTAACTAGCTGTTAACTAGTTACCTCCACACTCATTTACTTTAAGTAGGTTGAATTAAATGCTTTTATTCATAAAAGAAGCATTTACTGAATAGTGTGTAAGGGTCAAGCTAGGAGTTGAAGTGTCTGATATAATACAGGGCCTTGTCTTCTGGGAGTTCATGGTCTTAGAGAGCAACAGTATGATGAAAATGATAATACAGGCAGGGTCCCAATCAAGAGGGTAGATTGTTATGGCAGGCTTGCCACTGGGAGTGCTGCTTCTGCGTTGAAAAAACAAATCTGGGTAAAGACATTCCAGAGAGAAGCAGCTGCAGGTGCAATGTTTCACGTGTGTGAGAGAACGTGTGGCTTGTTTAGAAACTCACCTGACTTCCAAACCCCGTTTCACATCTCAGATACTTTGACTCTAAAAATTTAAGCTGCGAGATCATAATGCCAGTGGCAACCCCTAAGCAGACTTCAGCAGATGTATTCTCTGCAAGGAAAACCTAGCCTGGTCTAGTGCCTGCAAACAGTTGGAAAATAGCACCACCTATTGGCAGTTATATTTTGACATACAAAATGTTTGGGATGAGCTGGAAATACAGCCTATTGTAGTTATTTGCAGGGACATGAAAAGTTCCCTCCTTCACCTGACCCTACCAAAAGAGAATCCTCCCATCAGAGGATTGACTTCTGATCAGTTTTTAGCCCTGTTAAGCGGAATACTTCAACTACACCTTTAGATTGCAGTCTCATTTAGAACACTGGAAAGAAAAACTCCAATCACTTTGCAGCCCTCAAGTATTTGAAAATAATATCTTGTCATTGCTAAACTGTTTTTCTTCCTCCATGCCATATATTCCTTTGTATTCAGCTCAAACATATTAGATTGTTTCAATATCCCTCAAGATTTTGATTAGTTTCCTGGTTGCTCTCTTCTATATCTGCTAGTTAAAATGAGAGCACCCAGAATTAACTATGTATCTTTAGATATGATTAGCTCAGCGTATCATACACTTAATATTGCCAGGTATCAAATATTGACAGCAGCCTAAATATATGTGAGCTATCTTGTTGGAACCTGATAAAACTCACCCTTGTTTTTTAAATTTATTTATTTATTAGAAGGTATAACATCAGGTTTGTGATTCAATAACTCCAAATAGGTGGTACCTATTTCAGAATACCAGAAGAGTGAATAAGACATTTTTTCATTCACTTACATTTAAACTTAAATATCTGTATGAATAGATAAATCATGGGGTAGAGAGAGAACCCTAGTGAAAAACTCCTGTTCATAAGGAAGATTCTCATTTGAGAAGTTAAATGAATATGAAATCTAGGTAATGGGAAAGGATGAATGTAATTGGATACATATTGTCATTACTTCCACTTGCATGGATGTATTTATCTCATTCTGACTTATTACTCTGCACTCATTTGTTCAACTCCATGCACCTCTGCTAGTGCTCTTTTCATCTACTGTATATGCTCTCTAAGCATCTGCTGGGCTACTTTGTGCAGAAGAGCTTTGACTTACTCAGGAACTGATGGACTTACAAAAGAGAAGGCAAAATAATGTATAGGCTAGAGAAATCAAAGAACACTTTGTGGAACAGTCAAAACATCAATCTTATTTTTTAAAAAAGGCAGAAGGTATATAGAATAAGCAGGGCTCCCTAGCCTGCGTAGAGCAGGGAAGAAGAAAGACGTTAAATTTCAGGTATAATTTAATACCTTGGTTTAGGAGCTGTGGAGTGGCTATTTCTTTCCTGAACTTGGGCAATGAGCCATTTCCTAGGACTTTGAATAACTGGGTTTATTTGAAGTATTGTACTGTATTATATTGAAGACACTGATGACATTCTTTATACAAAAACATCAATTGATACAACATTTCATGAGGCTAGAGCATGCTCCCATCATCCTCCTCTCATTCTTCTCATCTACCTTTATCTTTAAAAAGTCTGCATCAAAGTCAACTTTTCCTGTGTGTCCCTCTGCTGTCTCCCTGGGCAGTTAATCTCTCTTCTTCTGCTCCAAGCTCTTCCTTAACACCTTCAACAACTGGTATTATCATCCTGGCATAGCTACCTGAATAATGCTTGTGAATCCTTTCCGTACCACTGTGTGACCAGGAGCAAACATTTATGCAGTGCTGTGACCACACCAAGGGCCAAGCACCTAGTAGGTGTTCAATGTCATATCTGGTAAAGTAAAACATTTGTTTTACTTTGGTCTCTGTTTCTTATTGGTTGTGGTAGTCTGTGTGAGTACTACACAAGTCACACAATTGGAGCTGTGTTTGACCTCTATGTCATAAGACCTTGTTGCTAGATTGCCCATTTAGTTCTATTTTAGAGCAGTTCATCAGTCTTAGACATTTGCAGATAGAAATGATGACAGCTGGAATGAAAATTTAAGTCACCAAGATTATCTTTAATATATTCTTTGTAAAGAAAGAATGCTGCATTGCAAGAAGGGAATCTTCTGCCCAGTTTACTGTTCGGCTTGCATAATCAGGTGTAGCAGAATCCTAATTCTTTACCACATCCTTTCCTTCAGACTGGATGACTATAAATCTGGTGGCCCCTTGGGATCACAATTGCCCAATGGAGATTTAATTCAAGCTATAGATTTTAGCCACACATATAATTTTAAAATGTGAGTGGCCACATTTAAAAATGTAAAAAGCAACAAGTGACATTAGTTTTAATAATGTACTAAGCCACCATTTATTCAAATGCTATCATTTCAACATGCACTCAAAATAAAATATATTAATGTGATATTTTTAAATTAATACTTCAGAATTCAGGATGCATCGTATATGAACAGCTCCTCTCCATCTGATCTTAAGTGACTATTCATTATCTTACTGGACAATGCAATATCATTCACTGAGTATTTTCTGAGTAATGTGTGCTTTGCCTGCAATCTTTCAGTTAATCTTCAGAACTACTCAGCAGTTACTGCCCCTGTGTCCATTTTACAGATGAGCAAATGGAGACCTAAAGAGCTTAGGTTATTTTGTTGGAGGACCACTGTTGAGGGTATGGAGCTGGGGCTGGGAAAGAGGCATTGACTTCAAAACAATGCCCTGTATTAAAATCAGAGCCACCATATGATTCACCAGGACCGATTCTGCGTTTTTTATGAGAAAATGTGGGAGATGAGACACAGGGAAAGAAGCTAATTAAGAGCAGGTCACAAGGTGAGCAGAGACATGATTGAAAGAATGAAACATTTTGAAGCAAACCATGGGAGAAAGTAGCCTGACTGGTTTATGCTTGAGAAGCCTGCCCCTCATGTCCCTCCGAGTTTGAGTGTTCCCTGCAGGTAGGCATGTTTGCGACGATTTGATTGCTGCATTCTTAGAACAGAGGGACTTCTCTTTCTTTCATTTCAAACTTGCGTTTCTGACGGAGAATTTGAGCAATAGTATATTGTGCGGTGACTGGGATGAATTAAGGTTAGTCTCCGAGCAGCCCTGATGCCATGGCTTTGTTAAAAAGGTCTGTAAGATATTAGCCTGGTGTCATGGATTATACAAATGTGCACAAATGGCAGTTTCCTCCTTTTCCTTCACACAATGTTAAAGACGAGTGAAATATGTTTCCCATTGCACTTCCCTCGTGCTTGGGGACTCAATGAACTCATTTTGAGTTTCCACGTCTTTATAAAAATGTTTTGTTTTTACTGAAACATGTTTTTGATCAAGAACATAATTTCACGATTGCGTGTGTGTTTCTGAGACAAATATGTATATGGACAAGTGCATGGAGGAGGGCGAGGCCCTGGTGATCGATCCCAGGACTGGGATTCCTGAGCTCCAACCTCAGCTCCACGGATTATTCCTTAGATGGTCCTAAGAGAAGAAACCTATTTTTGCCCTTACCAGTCATTCTGTTTCTCTCTCTCTCTCTCTCTCTCTCTCTCTCTCTCCCTCCCTTCCTCCCTTCCTCCCTGCTCAGTCACTCTCTCCCATACCTATGTCTGAAGCATTGGAAAGATCACTGAACAATTTCAATAGTTTCTATTAAATATACAGAGATTTCTCTCTTGAAGTTCAGGTCGTAAACCTCAGACAAGCTCCTCAGTAGCATTTTCTTTTTTGACAGCTTTGAATGTCTGGCTTATTTTTCGGCTCTGTTATCTGAATATTGACATATATTGTTCTGTTTACCCAGCCCTTATCTTGCACTCTACACTGTGCGAGGCACGTAGGAGAACATATAATCCCTGTGCTGTGGATACAGGTACTAGAAACAATAATATTTTATGTTTAAGAAACTCTTCATAGACCCCTTTACACAAACCTCACTCGATTCTGATGGCATGGAAGATAGGTATTATCTCCATTTTATGAAAGAGTATATTAGCTTTCCTGAAGTTACAGAGTTAAGAAGAGACTGGGCCAGCACTTGAATCAAAGCAAGTCTAAATCCAAACCCTATGCTCACAACCACTGGGCCATGCATGCTCAGATAAGAAACTATTCCAACACTTTGCCATAATTGTAGGAATAGGTCTTGCTGGCCTCCAGAACTCTCAGTTCTCACCCCACTAAGTCCACTACTCTGTTACAAATTTCAAACACTGATGGTGCTTCAGTAAAGGGAAGAACAAATTAGTAAGAATGGCTGATTCTTGCTTTAATCTTTTTCTGGCTTTTAAATTTATTCTTGTTTACTCTTTTTTCCCCACCCAAAAACCCTCAAAAGCAGGAGATTGCATAATGTTTTTGCTTTGCTTTCTTGGTCTTAATTGCAGGGAAATGCACACAACATAAAATTAACTATTTTTAAGCAAACAGTAAAATGACATTTAATATCGCCATAACGTTGTGCAACAATTACATCTGTCTAGTTACAAAATATTTCCACCATTTCAAAGTAAAACCCTATAACCCTTAAAGAGTTTCCTCTTATTTCTCCTACCTCTGGTCCCTGAAGACAGCATTCTATTCTTGTCTTGATGTAACTATTTTGGATATCTCAGATAGATGTAATCAAACAATGAGTGAACATTTGTGTCTACCTTCTTTCATTTAGTACTTTAAGGTTCCTCCATGTTGTAGCATTATCAGTAGTTCATTCCTTTCCATAGTAGAATAATGCTCCCTTTTACGAATATATCACAATTGGTTTATCCATTCATCCACTGATAATCATTTGAGCTGTTTTCGCCTTTGGGCTACTGTGAATAGTGCTGCTATAAACATACTTATTGAGTACTTGTTTTTGATTCTTTGGCATATATTCTAGGAACAGAATTGCTGGATCACATGTTAATTCTATGATTAGCTTTTTGGGGAACTGACAAGCTGTTTTCCACGGAAGTTGACCCATTCATTGTACATTCCCCCAGCAATGTGAGGGGGTCTAATTGCTCCACACCCTGAGGGATTTTTGTTTTTGTTTGTTTTGTCTTAGCCTCCTAGTGTGATTTAAGTAGTAGCTCATTGTGGATTTGATTTTTGTTTACATATGACTAATGATGCTGAGTATTTTTTTCATAAGCTTATTGACCATTTCTGTATCTTTTTTGGAAAAATTTATATTCAATTATTCATCCATTTTTTATTTGTTTCTCTGTTGAGTTATAACTTATTTACACACTCTGGATTGTAAATTTATAATTTATAAATATTCTCTTTCATTCTTTAAGTTGTAATTTCACTTTCTTGATAATGTCCTTTGATGCACAAAAGTCTAGTTTAGCCGTTTCATGGATTTAATTATTGTTGTGTTGCCACACTTTTGGTATAATGTCTAAGAATCTATCACCAAACCCAAAGTCATGAAGATTTGTCCCTATATTTTCTTCAAAGAATCTTATAGTTTTTGTTCTTAAAATTAGGTCAATGATCCATTTTGAGTTAATATTATTTGTGTGGTAAGAAGTAAGGGGTCCCGTTTACTCTCTCTCTCTCTTTCTTTTCCTTTTACAGGAGCTGTTGAAAGCAAGGGACTACATATTTTTAATCTGACTTCTCTAACCAAGTCTGAAAATATTTTATCAGCCACACTGTATTTCTATTCTGGAGAGCTGGTAAACACCAACCTGAGTTGTCCAGTGTCCCAGGGATGCTCACACCATGCCAAGAGGAAGCCTGTTCAGATAGTTCTCTCTGCATGGATTCTCAAATCGGACAGGAACCAAAGTCAGCCCCTCGGTCATCTCTCAGTAGACGTAGCCAAATCTCACCGAGATGTCACACCCTGGCTCTCTAAAGATATCACTCAACTCTTGAGGAAGGCCAAGGAGAAGGAGGAGTTCCTCATTGGATTTAACATCACCTCCAAAGCCCACCAGCTGCCAAAGAGGATGTTACTCTCTCCAGAGCCTTATATCCTGGTGTATGCCAATGACGCTGCCATTTCTGAGCCAGAAAGTGTAGTATCAAGCTTACAAGGACACCGCAATTTCCCCACTGGTTCTGTGCCCAAATTGGATAGGCACATCAGAGCTGCCCTTTCTGTTGAACGGAGAAAAAAGCGCTCTACTGGGGTCTTGTTGCCTTTGCAGAACAATGAGCTTCCTGGGGCAGAATATCAGTATAAGGAGGAGGGCGTATGGGAGGAGAGAAAGCCTTACAAGACTCTTCAGACCCAGCCCCCTGAGAAAAGTAAGAACAAAAAGAAACAGAGGAAGGGGCCCCATCAGAAGAGCCAGACACTCCAGTTCGATGAGCAGACTCTGAAGAAGGCAAGAAGAAAGCAATGGCTTGAACCTCGGGACTGTGCCAGAAGATACCTTAAGGTAGACTTTGCAGATATTGGCTGGAGTGAATGGATTATCTCCCCCAAGTCCTTTGATGCGTATTACTGCTCAGGAGCATGCCAGTTCCCCATGCCAAAGGTAACTGTTGTTCTTTGTCCTGTACTCACTTCCCACTTCCAGAGGAAAGAAGGACACACTGAGTGTGTGTGTGTGTGTGTGTGTGCAAGAGAGAAAATAAGTGTGTGTTTTCATTTACAAAATCTGTCAGAATCCTTACCACACTCTGATATATATTAGGTAATATGGCTATGCATGGTTTTTCTTTAATGGTAGGTAAAGTGATATGAGATATGAAGTAAAGTGATATGAGTATAAGAGATATGAAAAAATGTATGTGTAAAATGTGTTTTCTATGCTGCTTACAAGCGTGGTATGTATTCAGTTATGTGTTCATGTATGAATCTATACCTATCCATGATAAGCAAGCCCCAGACAATAAAAAGCTGATTTGGGAGAAGTTATTCAGAGAATGGTGACTGTTATGGAAGCGAACAGAAAGGCTAGTAGTGCTGAGACTTCAGTGCAGAATATGTTTGGATTAAAGTCTCCTATGCGATGAGATGTCCCCACAGAGGTCAGGATTAGGGTGCAGCCAGGTAAACTAGCCTCATGAAATCCACCAGATAGATACTTAGCTCACTTGCCTCCCTGCTAAATATCAAAGATACCATGGCTCTGTAAACACTGCCCAAGGCCCAGTCGACTGGTCAGAGCTTACCCATGTCTCTTCTAAAATCAGCAGGGACCATACCTTATCATATGAGTACTCAGCATCCTGACAAATGTATTTTCTGATGTCTCTCCAACCCCCACCTCCATCTTGCACAGCAAGCCCACTTGACTGTTCTTGAATATAGAAAGTAAATTGTACACTCCACAGTGAAATACATTGGTGTCCTCTGGCCTCAGTTAAGCTTATTACTGCACTTCCATTTTCAGCTTATAACAGTTTAAGTCGCTGTTATACCTGTTATACAATGAAAATGGCTCAAGGAACCAAATCCCACAAAAGAATAGAATGGCTTCTTTTTTATTTGAAATGAATCAATTTTTGCTATAGAATTATATTGAAGAAAAAAGTCCTTTGCCTCAAAGAGTGACCAGCCTCTGCTTATTGGTCTTTAAATAGCATTTTCATGTTCTAATCCTCTGATCATTGAGATGACAAGTTTAACACACATAGAAAAGCAAAGGGCCAATTGCACAAATCTGGGTTAGCCCTGGGGCCAGAAAGTTGATTGAAATAGTTTTCTTATTAGAAGCTCTCAAAAGGATGAGATTTCTATCATTTTTGAGACTTGTCTTTGCCAAGGACTTTTGATGGGCTAATATTTTGTAAGCCTAAACACAAAATAAAGATGACACAGATTTACAGTTATATAAAGGGCCTTATCTTGTCTAGCTATTCATGAAGGACAGCTCGCTGATCAAACAAAACCCATTCAATTGGGAGAACAATTAAAGGTACACACAGCACAGATGATTAAAGCAACCACGAGTGGTGGATCTTTATTTTTATAGTGGTGCTTGCCTTGTGGCATTGAGAGGCAAGAGTGGACTGAAAATCTGTCTTCAAACTTGGGATGAGTGGTTTTAAGTGAGGCTTGGAATTTTCCAAATCAGCCCATGAAATACAGGTTGTCTGGGTAGTCTGGGGAAGGAGTTGTTCTCTTTCCTCCCGGCTCCGGCTTTCAGACCCAGGCAGCCATAATTTTTTTTCTTTTGCTCCTCACTTCTTTTTTTTTTTTAACTTTTATTTAGTGAATATAAATTTCCAAAGTACAGCTTATGGATTACAATGGCTCCGCCCCCCATAACTTCCCTGCCACCCGCAACCCTCCCAACTCCTGCTCCCTCTCCCCTTCCATTCACATCAAGATTCATTTTCAATTCTCTTTATATATAGAAGATCAGTTTAGCATATATTAAGTAAAGATTTCAACAGTTTGCACCCACATAGAAACACAAAGTGAAAAATACTGTTTGAGTACTAGTTATTGCATTAAATCTCAATGTACAGCACATTAAGGACAGAGATCCTACATGAGGAGTAAGTGCACAGTGACTCCTGTTGTTGACTCAACAAATTGACACTCTTGTTTATGGCGTCAGTAATCACCCTAGGCTCTTGTCATGAGTTGCCAAGGCTATGGAAGCCTTTTGAGTTCACCGACTCTGATCATATTTAGACAAGGTCATAGTCAAAGTGGAAGTTCTCTCCTCCCTTCAGAGAAAGGTACCTCCTTTGATGATCTGTTCTTTCCACTGGGATCTCACTCACGGAGATCTTTCATTTAGGGTTTTTTTTTTTTTTTTTTTTTTTGCCAGGGTGTCTTGGCTTTCCATGCCAGGCAGCCATATTAATGTAGTCTGCTTCTCAGTCCCTGACTCCAGACCGTTGGCTTGCTCCACGCTCGGCAGGCTCTCCCAGCTTCTTTGCTCTGAGCCCCTGCTTCTGTGTGCTTTTACTGTCCACAGTCCTGATGCAGGTTCAAAAGAGCTTCACCATAGTTCTCACTGGCTTGAGGAACAGTCACTTTAGCATTGTTAAGGGGTAAGTGAAGAAGAGCAGAGATAAATGTAAGAAGAAAAATATGGCAGAATAAGTAAGTGTTTATGTTTGGCCATACCAGGGCTTCATCAACCTTAAGGTGCTTGCAAATTGCCTAGGATCATGTTACTACATTGGCTCTGATCAGTGGATGTAGGCATAGAGCCTGAGACTCTGCATATCCAACAAAGCTCCTAGGTGATGCTGATGTTGCTGACCCATGTAATATATGTTGGATGGCAAAATTGAGGGTCAAATCCCTTTTGCTTAAATCTCGAATTTTGGTTTCAACCACCTGTGGTTCTCTGCAAAAGTCAGCGTCTAGATGTTAGCTTTATCATCTTTGAAACAAGTAAATAATAAGAGCTAATAGGTATCTACATAACAAAAGCAGTGGGAAATGAGGTAGTAGAGTGACTTGCACATAGTAGGTGCTTTGGAAATATCTGCTATTGACATGATTACTAATAGCCAGAGAAATTTAAGTGTAGGAGGCTGGAGAAAGTCTATGTAGGGAAAGGGATCAAGAGAATAAACATTGTGAATCAAGAAGATGTTTTCTAAATGTTCCTAGTCCCTTTTCCGACACCACAAGCTGAAACTCGGGTTCTCCCTGCGGGTCCGGCAGTCTGTGAACAATTCCAGTGAGGTCTCTTTGGCAAGTAATAGAATCAGGAGAGCATCAGTTGCAGCAACTAAACTCATCATAATATTTGTCATGACTTGGAATGGCATTCAAACTCCAGGGAGACATAACAGGGATAAGTGTGCGGATCTCTCTCTGAGCTTAAGATGTTCTTTTTGCCAAGTCCAGAGTGGAAGTTTGGCTGTTACAAAGCGTTCTCAATCTCTCATCACCTTGTGTGAAACTGCTTAGCTTTTAAAGCTTTCTGCTGGTTCCCTTGAAGCCTTCCAGGCTTTGTGTCTTTCAAGCGGTACAGTTATCTAGAAGGTGGGGAAGATGAAGCCATAGGATGCTGCTACACGAGGGGTAGTTAATAAACATCACTACCATCTGCAGTGTTCACTAGGAAAGCCAGGGCGAGCTGTTGAAATAAAAGTTAGAGCCTCAATAACAGAGGAAAATGAAAGCATCGGGCCAGATCAGCACGCATAGCACACGGGGAGTTGTGGAGGTGCCAAAGAACTTTCAGACTTAGATACACACGTTGCCGCAGAGAGGAGACCCCCTAGGCCTGACTCCTCTGTTGGCCTGCCTTTTCTTTGGCCTCCGGAGCAAAAGCCCACTCTACACGGCTGAGCTCTCGGTCTGCAAAAGCCGACAACCTGTTCCGTAATTCAAAACAGCTGTGTTCTGCCTTTCCCAAATTCCAGGCTTTGCCCTTTCACTGATTCCAATTAGATAGTTTCTGGGATATCACACCCATGTGGGCTGGACTGGAAGAGTGTGGAGCAAAACCCCATGGCCCAGGTCAGGAATGAAGGTTCTTAGCTGATGACATACTTTCCCCAGCTAATGCATTTGTAATCAAATTCAACTTGAGGACAGCATACACAGCTTGGCAGGTGCAGGCCTGACCACTGTAGATTTCATTCACAGACACTGCAGTTTGGATTTTTCTGATTGCTAGCCTTACAGCCAATCTGTTCTCCCCAAGAAAGACCCTTGGAGTTCTGCCATGAGTTGAAATATACCCACAGCGCTAAGGCCAAGTTGTAGGCCTTTGCCTTTCCTCACCACCTTCGCAGAGATTGAAAACAGAAATTTCAAATGAAAACGATTGAGCCATTGCTGCCAACAGAGGTCCAAGGGAGGCAACAAGGATTTGAGGAATGAAATTATTTTTTGCAAACAATTTGTGCAAAAGCTAAGGATAGCAAAGACATAGAATTAGATGGCCAAAGAAAGAAAGAAAGTTAAGCACTTGAACTAAGTATTCTATGTAAAGAAGAATTTCACATTTATGAATTCAACATGGTGCACCCTCCATTAATTTCCTAGATTTTCCAATTCTAATGTCACGAAATATAAAAAATGTTAAATCTTGATATACCGAGTTATTTTAGCAAAAAAATTCCTAACCTAAACTCGTGTTTCACTCTCCTTAGAAAGAGAGCAGTGAAGAAAATAGCAGATATTTGCATTCGTGATTGAGCTAGTCCTTGAACTCCGTGAAGACGGTCATGGGAAACATGATCTGAACTCAGAAACCACCAGAATCACTGGCTGGCAGGATGCCTCCCAGCCGTGAATCACCGCACAGGGCTGCCGTGTGTGCCAGAATTGCTCCTCCTGAGAATGGCAGCTTGATTTCACAGGACAGTAACAGGGAAAACCCCCTGTGACCTGAGAGGCTCCTGATAAGACACACCACCCAGCCGCAGGGGCTGGGGCCTGAATTCTGCTGGGCCCGCTGGAGACTACTTATATGCTCATAGTTTCTGAATCTATCACTTCTGAGTTGAGGCTTGAAAAAAAACAGAACGGACAGGAATTTTCCTAGGAAACACCCATGAATATTTTCCCTCTTTAAACCGGGTCATTTGCACAGAAACTTTTATTTTTGTTGATGGGAATTATTTCCGCAGAAATAGGTAAAAATGAGGGTACTCTATTTCTTGTCTGTATCCGTCCACTTGGGAAGTATTTATTCAGCATTTAGTATGTCCCGTGTGCACAGCAGTATTTACTGCCCTGGGCCACATGTAATTCAGGTTCCACTTTTCATAAAATGTAAATAGTATAGGAATCATTAAATATTAATAATAACAGAACAAAGTCAGAAAAGCTGGACATTGGGACAAGCTGTTTGGATGACTGCATCTTCGGTACAACTTTATGTAACAGAGGAAAGTGGATGATTGCAAACGTGTTTTTAGAAAAGGAGCAATAACTCTTGACATCTGTTGTGTAATACCGGTTGCCGTTTGTGTGAGTGACACATATTGTATTGATGATGCAGGCGACGCAATATACAAAACAGAACAGCATGGAATTCCTTATCTTAAGGGGAGAATGCCCCTTTTGCCAGTATGTAAAGCTAATCCCTAATTGCAATTAACTACAATCTCCAGTGGAAAGAGTTAACACAGTTTGCTCATCGTTTAGGCCAATTTTTTAATGATTTCTGCCTATTCCTGATAAGGTTGTGGTCTAATACACAAATTATTTCTTTTCATTGAAATTAAAAGATGGGATGAGGGGCCGGCACCATGGCTCACTTGGTTAATCCTCTGCCGGCAGCGCTGGCATCCCATGTAGGCGCCAGTTCTAGTCCCGGCTTCTCCTCTTCTAGTCCAGCTCTTCTTCCCAGCTGTGGCCTGGGAAGGCAGTGGAGAATGGCCCAAGTGCTTGGGACCTGCACCTGCATGGGAGACCAAGAAGAGGCTCCTGGCTCCTGGCTTTGGATCGGCACAACGCCAGCCATGGCAGCCATTTGGGGAGTGAACCAGCGGAAGACCTTTCTCTGCCTCTCTCTCTCTCTCACTGTCTATAACTCTACCTGTTTAAAAAAAAAAAAAAAAAGATGGGATGAGACAAATCAGATTTTTCCTGTCTCTGCCAAAAAGCATGCTATGATATTTATACCCAGCATTTCTAATTGATCATAAATAAATATTGTATATATAGGAAGGCAGCTTTCTGTATAATCTCTTTTTCCTCCAGCTAAACTATTTCACTTGTTTCAGTGTCCCATACTGAGAGTTGTAGGTGGTTGAAATTAAAACACGAATTCAATGGGGGTAGGGTGTCTCTGAACTATACAGGACATATCTCCAAGTCCCAAAATGAACAATTCTAAGTTAAAAATTTACTAGTGTCTAAATCTTCCACCTGGCTTGGTGTCTGGCAGCTTACCAAATTTTGGTGTCTAGGTGTGTTTAAAACAAAACTAGCTTAGCTCCCGTAAAAGAGACATTGGAGAGAACTGATGATGAGAAGTGTGACATCTCTTATGAGGTTCTGTTTTTAGGTAGAGAAGAGCTGTAAGGAGTGCTCTCAATAAAACCACTTCACATGCATGTGAATAGTCCCACTTGGTGTTGTCTCAAGGCAGCGATGTCACCCAGGTTTATTTGGTTTTACTTTCTACATCAAAGGGATAACCTTAAGCACCCTGGATTGTTATTCCCAGTGGAGATCGCCCATGCTTAGAACACAACTCAACTGAACATGTAGCACAATAGTGACCTCAAGTGGCCAATGATGTGGTCTTCCTAACTCCAGCTTGTGTTTGAGGGAATTAGGTGAGAGTCTCCATCCAATTCACCCTCTTGGCAACTATTAAATAAATTAAATAAAAACAGCTCTCTGACCTGTTTGGTTTTATTTTAGCAAAAATGGATAAATATTACCATAATAGTGGCAATAATGTATCTCTGGCAAATAGGGTGCTTGTCTGGCTTATGATTAATGTAAGGTCAATACAGAATCATTTTTGCTGCAATGCTGTTATTGAGCAATCCTAGAAAGCATTAATTTCATGTTTTGGTATCGATTTATTTGTAATTAAATGATTTCTTCTGGGAGCACTGGGTTCAATTTCTGTCTTTTTCATTAGCTATACTTGACCATAAACGTGTTCTATAAACTTTAAGTCTTTACAAAACATAAGAAATGCCAGTTTTATCATGTGAATTAGAGCTACTATGCATAATATGCCTGGAATGTGGCAGTAAGTTAATAAATGATCACTACTTTGTTGGTTGTGGTGTTGGAAATAGGGCTGAATGACTAATGATATCAAAACTTTATTAAATTATTGAAACGAATTTATTAAATGAGCAATTTATATGATGAGAAGTGGCATTGCGAGGAATGGAAAGACATTTCTACCTAACATGTTTTTTTTCTCCATTTCTCTTTCTAGTCTTTGAAACCATCAAATCATGCTACCATCCAGAGTATAGTGAGAGCTGTGGGGGTCGTTCCTGGGATTCCTGAGCCTTGCTGTGTCCCGGAAAAGATGTCTTCACTCAGTATCTTATTCTTTGATGAAAATAAGAATGTAGTGCTCAAAGTATATCCTAACATGACAGTAGAGTCTTGTGCTTGCAGATAATGTGACAAAGAACTCAGTCGAATGCTTAAATCAATCCTTACTTTTATGGATTTGTTTTCTTTTTTGCACTGCCAATGCATTTTGTTCCAAAGGTTTTTTTTATATATATATACTCAAAAGAGAATAAGCAAATAGACTCAAGAGTTCCACAAAGAAGAACTGGACTGTATTTGTTTCTGAATGTAACTAAAAGCAAGATGTTAGGAAACATGAGTATGAATATCAATTTCTTTTTTTAATCACAAGAAAAATGATCACTCCAAGTGTTTTTAGAACTGTTAGAAAATTCACTGATTTATTTTTATACTGGGCTTTGAAAATAGATTGGAGAAACGACAATAGTTTATCACTTATCTCTACTCATCTAATGACCAAAGGGAAATAGAGACTCATTTCATACTTTGAAGCAGGCTTATTGCCTTTCTTTCCTGAGCAGCTCAGCATGCTTTAAATAGTTCTATCAACTTTGGCATTTATCTAAAAGTTTTTGAGATCCTGTTTTACTATTGTTCTTCCACCACAAGTCATTGTGTGGGTTGAGTGAAGAGTGTGTGCCGAATATTAGTGTATTGGTTGTTTGTGGAATCTACATTTTAGCAAAGCTCACTAAATATTATCACCAGGAAAGAGAGTCCAATATAGATGCTTCTTTCCATTTCTATTTGCTAGCAATATCTCCTCTTGTACTCTAGCCTTTGAAAATTATTTCTAAACTCTTTCACTCACTGTATTTGTGAGACGTGTTTTCAGTCCTTAGGCTGTTGTTGGTGTCGTTATATCTGCAATCGATGCTTGTCTGAGGTCAATCTCACCTGATGATAGAAAGATCTAAGCCACTTCAGAGGCTGCCTAATATCAGAAGACCTGGAGGTTTTATTCTGTCTCTGCCTGTAGCTATCCAGGGTGGTTCAATCACTTAATAAATATTTATTGAGCAATTCTTCTGTGAAAGACACTGTGTCAACTGTGTGTCTTTAGGGCCCCTGCTGGCAAAATGGAAGGGACTGGCCACTAGAACTGGAAGGCCCTTTGACCCTAAAATGTTGGATTTATTATATCAGTTACTTCATATGCATCTTCCTTGAAGAGAGAAAAACACTGCAAGAGCATTCTACATTTTTTGTGTGTGTTCGTATAAATAAATATAGCATCCCTGGGGTCTAAATAATATTTTATTGGAAATCCTTTAAAAGATTACCATGACAAGAAGCTATTTGATACTTCAAGTGCACAAATGTTGATTGGGTGTTGTTGGTCCTGTGACTAAGGCATACCAGTTCTGAAACATGAATCACGTTCTGGGGCCTAAGATACCATGGTTTCTTCTCAGTCATTTTTTTGTCTGATAACAAAAAGTTAAACATCCAAAGTGTGGTAGAGAATGAAATTACTTCTCAATAATTTTTGTCAAAAATTGAAAGGAAAATTCTATGATAAAAATGAGTCAGAATGTGGCCATCATATCCTGGTTATACTTGTCTTTCAATAAAGAAAATTGAATTTTCATTGGTAGCTTTCATGAAGTTCTTAAATTTAGTTTTTTGTAGAGATGCATGAATGAAACCTTCCAGCAATTCTGAGAATCACTTCTCAGCCTTCTTATAGTCAAATGTCTGTTGGTTACCTTTCTTAATTTGAATCAATTCTTTACTTAATACAGATTAAATCATAATAGTTCCAAACCCTCTAAATAATAAAAAAAATCTCAAAATACCAAGTGATCAATTATTTCAAGTATCAGTAGCAATTGACATGAAAATTACAACACAATAAAAGCACTTGAATAATCTTTTTAGCAATTATTTCTTAGGAAATAATTTTGACCAGTTACTATTTCTGAGTGATCTTCTAACTAATCAACCTCTACTGAACTGAGGATAAGTTCTATTCCCAAAGAATAAAGGAACATTACTTTTCAGTAGTGAAAGTTGAAGTAAATGGATGAACATTTTAATTAATAAAGATTTATTTAGAATATAGAAATTCAAGCAAGTGCCTGTTTTATAAACTGTTTCTGAATAATCGCTAGATACACATTTTAGAAATCTCCTGATGTCCAATTTGCATTGATGAGAAGAAAAACCACATCTATGGATGCTATTCCCTAAATCTTTCTCCTCCCTCCTCCCTTATCTCCCCTCCCCCAGTTTCCTTACCCTATTTCTCCATTCAGAACACACACACACACACACACAGGGTCATTTTGAAGATTCTTTACATAACTTGGTCTTCAATTCCAGTTCAGGGACAGCCATTGTCTATACCATGTGTTAAAAACACTTTGTTGTAACTTGTGCAAATAGTATACAATTTACAAGATTTGAGATCATAGAACCTAAACTGGAAGATTGGATTCCTCAAATCTCAGGACTACAATATTCCAGACTAATTTTTACAATAACTTAGCTATATAATAACTGATAATCATGTATTCATTAAGATACTATTTTACCTTAGTATTTCTGAATAAAACTTATTGCCCATTTAATGTTTTCATAGGCAATCATATGTAATATTGTTATCAGTCTGACTTATAAAAATGTTTATGTAGTTACATTATCCACTTTAGTCTTTCTGTTCTCATTTTTCTCTGTGCTAACAAGTAACTAACATCTGGACATTGACATCTTGTTGAATCAAGGTTCAGTTAGAGAATAGCTAAGCACACCTGATGTGTAAAATTAAATATGAAATTAGACAAGAAATCTTGGGTAAGTCTGACTTCTTTGTATAGTTTTTATTCCCCTTGAGAATTCTATCTTAATGTAGTTTATAAGTGATAAAATAATTCCATTTTTAATAAAGCCAAGCCTTCCCTTCAGCTTTTTACATTAGTTTATGTAAATGTTTTTAGTGGAGAATTTAATGCTTGTACAGTCAATGGCAATTATAAAAGTATATATTATATATGTATATGGAAAAATGTTAAAGATGCTTTTAATTTATTTAATGACTGTTGCCTCCCTACAATGGTAACAATTTCTTCCTTAGAAGAGGAGAAAAGCTTCTTTTGACTTTGGGTGTTAGATACAAAATAAGATTTGGTTCTTTTGTCAAATCCACTTCAAGGGTATATCGCAATGAAACTGTGACGGGTTCTTCACCTCTGATGTATAAGCTTTGCTGAATTTGTATCATTTCCCCAGTAATGAAGAGCTTTTTATTATACAGTATGGAAATAAAATTTTCTTAATTGAACATTTCTGCATTCTTGTCTACTTATTGGGAACAACTGTATTTGCAACATGTTTGCAACTGTGCTACATCTGAATGAGGTAATAAGCTTAGACACAAAGTTGGACGTGTTCAAATGACATGAAGAGTGAAGTATCAACTACTATCAACATAATATAATTAACATTATGGAACAATGCTGAAATACACTGTAAGGGAAAATCTATCTTCAACTTGAGAAACTCAACTTAATTGTCCATCTTTTGGTTTTAACCACAAATTTCACACTTCATACTTAGAGATTTTCTTTTTCTGGATGTCAGACTTAACTATTTTAACAAAAACTTTTTTAAAAAGCTTTATTTATTTTTTTTGAGAGGCAGAGTTAAAGACAGAGAGAAAAGATCTTCCATCCATTGGTTCACTCCCCAAATGGCCACAATGACCAGAGCTGGACAGATGCAAAGCCAGGAGCCAGGAACTTCTTATGGGTCTCCCATGTGGGTGCAGGGGCCCAAGCACTTGGGCCATTTTCCACTGCTTCCCAGGCCATAAACAGAGAGCTGTATCAGAAGAGGAACAGCTGGGACATGACCTGGTGTCAACATGGGATGCCAGCACCACAGGCGGAGGCTTAGCCTACTATGCCACAGCATCAGCCCCCAAAATAATTTTTTTTCATTATTAATTATAATCATGCATGATCTTTCATAGAATGATAAAAGTCTAAATTTAATTCATCTGATCATTGAGATGCACTGAGTCTTTCCTTTTTTATTTAGACTATAGCCTTTTCTTTAAGGAAAAGAAAACATGGTTTGGTATTATTTTCACTCTTCTAATCTATCTTTGATGGATTGTGAAGTTTAAATAAAAATCATTACATTTTAGCACTACAAAGCACTTTAAGCAATTTCTTTAACTTCTCAGTACATCATTTCCTCTCTATAAAATGGGTCAATAAATATCTTGCTTCATAGTGTTATTACAAGGTTCCTTGAGATAATACATGTAAATGACTTAGCCATGTGCCTGAAATGGAATAAAGACTTAGTTATTAACAAATATTATGGGGGCCAGCACTGTGGCGCAGCGGGTTAATGACCTGGCCTGAGGCGCCGGCATCCCATATGGGCACCAGTTCAAGGCCCGGCTGCTCCACTTCTGATCCAGCTCTCTGCTGTGGCCTGGGAAAGCAGTGGAACATGGCCCAAGGCCTTGGGCCCCTGTACCCATATGGGAGACCCAGAAGAAGCTCCTAGATCCTGGCTTTGGATTGACGTAGCTCTGGCAATTGCAGCCTATTGGAGAGTAAACCATCAGGTGAAGGACTTCTCTCTCTTTCTCTCTCTCTCTGCCTCTCCTCTGTGTAACTCTGACTTTCAAATAAATAAATCCTTTAAAAAAATTAACAAATATTATGATTATGATTTAAAGTACTTGTCCTATTTTTCAAATGAGGAACTGTAGACATGCTATGGTATACACCTGTTTGGATGCAGTATACGACTGTTTGGATGTCTGCTCATCATGGCTCCTTCAGAAACTGGCCTCCACCAACAGGGATGAGTTCATCCACACATAACAAACTGGACATCTAAAAGAAACTGGACCGATACTGTGCACAAGTTACTGGTGAGACTGTCTCACCAGGCACGTGCAAAGAGTTTCAAAGCCAGCTGCAGAGAGAGAAGGAATTGAGCACAAATAGCACATTAGGGCCTTGCAGAAGACAGAGAGTACCTGCCTTGTTTCCTAATTCCATTTTCTGTATGTGTTGCTCATAAACTACACTTCCTATTCTGGGACTATAGGAATTATCTGAGAAAAAAAAAAAAAACAACAAATTGCCTATTTGTATTTAAGCTGTTTTGTACCAGTGTCATTCACTTAACAACCAAAAGACTTTTAATTGTAATACACTGAACTATTGGGTACACCTCATATCATAGAGCTAATTACTAGATAACGTAGAATGCTTTTGTGACATTAAAGAGAGAGCAGGGTCTTTGAGATCAAACCTTAAGTTTGAGTCCTGTTTCTACTGGCTACCACCATCCTTCGAGGTGATAGAATGACCATACCAACTAGATGATCGTTTCTGTGACTGATGAATACATCTCTGAATGAGTCTTTTTTGTAATATGTTGAATCAGTTCTCATGACAGAAGATTGCTTAGACTACCAATTAAGATTGGTCTTTCCAGCTTTTAGAATATATGATGGAGTTTGGAGATGATAATTTGAAGGAGTTTTGAGCACACACCTATATCATCCTATTAGTTTTTTAGTGTAACCAATTATTTTTTAGATTTATTTACTTACTTACTTACTTACTTATTTCAAAGGCAGAGTTACAGAGAGGCAGAGCCAGTTTACTTTGCTAACTTTCTTCACCTTCTGAAAGTCTTCATTTTCTCCTAGGTGGTCTATAAAAGCTCTGTTTTGTCTAATATACCAGATTCTGTGATCCAAACGTCCCTACTGAATTGCACAATCATTTCTATCTTGATCACGTCTTAAGGAAAAACATCAAGTCGCCATGAAAGGGAAAGTGGGAAGAACACGTAGAGGAATGGGAGAAGGGATAGTCTTCCATTGATTGAGGAGATGGTAGATTCCAGCATTTAGTTTTTCATTCTAAGAGTAAAAAAAATAGTTTAAAAATAGACCCATCCATTTTTAATCAGAAAGAGAGAATTATATGGGAGTTAACGGTTCAGATCTGGAGCCTGATAACTTACATGAGAATCTCAACTCTGTCATATACCTGCTATGTGACCTGGGACAAGTTATTGAGCCCCTCCCTGCATCCTGGTCCTCTTGTGTAAAATGAGAACTAAATACAAAAACTACCTTACAGTGTTTTGAGGATTACTTGAGTTATTATACATTAAATACCTAAAAATGTTCATAGCACAATGTAAGTATTCTATTAATTCAGCTTTTTGATGTACTTCATACATTTCCATGAATGAGTGCTCATGTTACTAGGGTACTTGTTAGTTTTATCCTCATTTTAGTGGTCAAGAAGTGCAGTTGCCTTACCCAATGATGGAGTCATGTACATATACCAGGACTGGGTTCAGGCAGTAATGAACTCTCCATAACTGTCCTATTCTTTTCCATCTTATTTCCAGAAAGCATTCATAGTAATTATTCCCTCTTCCTTTAGAGTTTTGAGAAGTCTTGGGAAAATACACAAAGGCATCAGAGAGGGAGCAAAGAATAGTTACATAAGTTATATTAATGTTGATTAGCATTTGGCTTTGAGGACTTTGTCCCTGAGTTGAACTTCCCTGCCCAAGTTCAGGCCAGCCCTATGTCTGAGGGAGCTAAGTTCTTGGAGGATGGAGAAATTTGTATTTTCCTGAAAAGGGGAACATTGAAGTTATCCCATGTACTTTCAGTTCCCATTTCTTTTTTTCTTTTTTTTCTTTTTTTTTTTTTTTTTACAGGTAGAGTTAGACAGTGAGAGAGACAGAGAGAAAGGTCTCCCTTCCGCTGGTTTACCCACCAAATGACCACTATGGCTGGAGCTACACAGATCCAAAGCCAGGAGCCAAGTACTTCTTCCTGGTCTCCTACACGGGTGCAGGCGCCCAAGCACTTGGGCCATCCTCCACTGCCTTCCCTGGCCACAGCAGAGAGTTGGACTAGAAGAGGAGCAGCCAGGACTAGAACCTGGCACCCATATGGGATGCCGGCACCGCAGGCGGAGGATTAGCCAAGTGAGCTGCAGCGCCAGCCCCAAGTTCCGATTTTTTAAACATCATCAACCAAATAGCCTTTTCTGCTTTAGAATAGATGGGAAACTGGTATTTAGGTACAATGGGTTAAGCCACCACCTGTGACACAAACATCCCTTATGAGCACCAATTTGAGTTCTGGATGCTCCACTTCCAATCCAGCTTCCTGCTAATGCAACTGGGAAAGCAGCAGAGGATGGCCCAAGTGCTTGGAACCCTTCCACCCACTTGAGATACCTGGATGGAGTTCCATGCTCCTTGCTTCTGCCTGGCTCAGCTCTGGCCATTGCAGCAGCCATTTCAGGAGTGAGCCAGCAGATGGAAGATTTCTCTCTCTCTCTCTCTCTCTCTCTCTCTCTCTCTCTCTCTGCCTTTCAAGCAAATAAAATAAATCTTCAAAAAGAAAGAAAGAAAAAGACGGGGACAAGAGCAGAAAATGTTGCTCCAACACTATTTTTCCCAAAAAGTCCAATGGAACTTCTGTTTCCTGTCTGGGGAGACCAGAAGTGAGATACTATAAAGAGCTTTCCAAGCCGGCACCGCGGCTCACTAGGCTAATCCTCCGCCTAGCGGCGCCGGCACACCAAGTTCTAGTCCCGGTTGGGGTGCCGGATTCTGTCCCGGTTGCCCCTCTTCCAGGCCAGCTCTCTGCTGTGGCCAGGGAGTGCAGTGGAGGATGGCCCAGGTGCTTGGGCCCTGCACCCCATGGGAGACCAGGAAAAAGCACCTGGCTCCTGGCTGCTGCCATCGGATCAGCGCGGTGCGCCGGCCGCGGCGGCCATTGGAGGGTGAACCAACGGCAAAGGAAGACCTTTCTCTCTGTCTCTCTCTCTCTCACTGTCCACTCTGCCTGTCAAAAAAAAAAAAAAAGAGTTTTCCTCTCGCTTTGGCTGTGGTTTGGGTTTGGTTTGAATGTGTCCTGAAGGCCTCGTGTGTTGGAAACGTGCTACTCAGTGCAGTGATATTGGGAGGTGGTGGAACCTAGAGCAAGGTGGTCAGGTCGCTGTGGACACTTCCTTTGGAAGAGATTAAGGTCATCTTTGTGGGAGCATGGCTAGTTTCATTAGAGGGTCGCTATAAACAGAGCAAAGCTGACCTTTCCCCACCCTCTCTGGCTCCCTATCAGGCTGGATGATCTCTTCCTGTTGCTCATGCTGCCACCAGGATGCCAGCCTCTGAGATGCGACACAGCCAGAATCACCCTTCCAGGGCCAGCACCATGCTATCTGGACTGTCAGTCTTCAACACTGTGAGCTAAATAAGCTTCTCTTCTGTAGACATTACCAAGCCCCACACATTTTATTATGCCAGTGGACAACAGACTCATACATTTTCTGCAATTCTGTCATGTGGGAAGTTCTGCCCTTGGTCATATGCCTAAATTAGGCTTGGGGTGGGGGGGTAAAAGAACAAGTGACTTATGGTACTTAACATGGACCAGTGAGAAATGGGAATGAATGGAGGTCAATTTCACTCTCTTACAAATAGAGTGATTGCTGCTCTTCCCATGGGGAGGAGTCATGAGAGAGGGGAGAAAGAACAGGTAAGTGTCTTCCACTGCTATTTCCTCCTAACCAGGGGGTGGAAGTTCAATCCCTTGTATTAGTCAATCTTTGGTCATTATAACTTAAATACTTGAGAGAAGCTAACCTACAAAGGAAAAGGTTCACTTTTACTCACGATTTTAGAGGTTCACAGTCTGAGACTGGGCAGTCCCATTGCTCTGGTGTCTTATGAGGGCCGTGGATAGCAGGGCACATACAGAGGGAGGAACTCATGGTAACCCAGGAGACAGTGACAGACACAGAGTACACCTGTCTGTGTGGTCTCTCTATAGAAAGCCATTGTAATTAGGTCATAGGGCTCCACCCTCCCAACTTAATCCAATCCAAAGACTTTCCAAAAGTTCTACCTTCAGATGCCCTAACTGGATCAAGCCGCCACCCTCTTCAGTACTATTAACTTATGACTTGCGGGGTTAAACATCTATATACCTTGGAAAGCCAAATATTATTCAAACCACAGCACCTCTTCATAGAAAGGTGAGCAATGGAGTAAAAGTGACTCCCCTAACATACATTGTGATATGAACTATCCCCTATCATTTTTTAAACTACAATTTTATTACAAATTTATTACAAACTTAAAGGGGAAAGCTACACATGGTAGTCCTTGCAGCTAATTGTTGAGATCTTTTCTTCTGTAAGAATTACTGTGGCCTGTTTACTATGCCTATTTTCTCCAAGCTCAGTAGAAGATGTGGGAAGGAAACCCACATTATTTTTAAGACATTTATTTATTTATTTGAAAGGCAGAGTAATAGGAAGAGAGGGAGAGAGGAAGAGATGGGGAGAAGGGAGAAGAGAGAAGAGGGAAAAAAATCCTCCATTGGCTGGTTCATTTCCCCAAGTCCACAACAGCTGGTACTGGAACCAGCCCTCTGATATGCAATGCTGCTGTCACAGCAGTGAATTAACCTGTTGTGTCACGTCACTGACCAAAACCCATCTTTAATTTGTCCAAGGCCGTAGTTCTGTGGCATTTGAACTATTAGTTGTACAGAAAAAGTAGTCTGTTCTGTGAGATGATTAGAGGCTGTTAATTATTAACAAGGTCATAATTCAATGCATTCCTTTCCCTTCCCCATGCTCAATATCGTCAGTTTAAGTAACTGGCAACTAGGTTCCAGTTTAGTGCTCATTTCCGTTTGCTTCACTAAAACACTGTCTTGAGGGCAATAAGTAATCCAGTCCCAGAAAAAGTCAAATCCAAAAATTACCAGGTGCTTCTCCCTCAACATTCCCTTTATCTCAGCCCCATACCCAAACACACACACACACACACACACACGCACACACATCCACACACATGACTGTGGTAAAAGCTGGAAGAGTGGAAGGAAGAGAGAGAGAGATCTAGCTGTATCAGGACATCCTTGAAGCATGGAAGGAGGTATGGTTAAGATCCAATCTCTTGTTCAAAGTATCAGTCAAATACATTTTAAGACCTGGCACCCAGGCAAACTTCCATGAGATTACAGTCAAACTAACCCATGCCTCATGGGGGCTCAGGCCAGATGTGAATGCAACAGTCCAGGAGTGAGGCAATTATATCCAAGAACCATGTGACAGAGCTTTCCCCAAATGGACTTACTTTAGGAAAACATTTGGGTGTTTATAGGATTTCAGCTCTGCTTTCTGGAGAGTTTCCATCTCTACAAAACTGACATATACACACATGAACATACATGGATTATTTTAAATGGGCCCAGCACATATAATTTCATTAAATCATCTTATTTGTTAGAAATGGAAGAAATTGACGATATGATATCAAAATTTTGGCAGTTGAAATAGTCACATGGAATGCTATATGGAAGCTGGAGCCCATATGTGAGTATCAATAACCTGAGTTGGGAAACTCAGAGCTGTGAGTAACCTTTGCATGATTTTATAATGCAGAGGTAGATGGTGTTTCTGGCTGGAGAATGTCTATCAGGAAACAACTGGGCCCTTTGGAGCTATGCTTCCTTCCTCCTTTGAATTCCCCGTCCAGCAATTCTAAGGGGTAGAAACATATTACAAAGGAGAGATGTTGGGCTTGCAAGGCTGGCATGAGAGCATTTTAAACTTATAGATCCTTCTCAGCTGGTCAGTAGTTTCTAATCCTCTTTTGAGTGTTATAGGAGTTGTTTTACAGTTCAACCTCACTCCAAGTAGTTCTAACATCTAGAATTTGTCATCAAATGAGGTGTTTCTGACAAGTAGCCTGTAGAATAGACTCCTCTGTTGCATTTTATTTTGAGCTGCCTCTTGTGCACATAAGAAAATGGTCTCTGGGGTCGGTGCTGTGCTGCAGCAGGTTAAGCCTCCATCTGCAATACCAATATCCCAAATGGGTGACAGTTTGAGACTCTGTTGCTCCACTTCTGAACCAGCTCCCTACTGATGTGCCTGGGAAAGTAGTAAAGAAGGCACAAATGCTAGGGCTCTGCACCCATGTGGGAGACCCAGAAGAGGCTCCAAGCTCCTGGCTTCAGCCTGGCCCAGCCCCAGCCATCGCAGCCATTTGAGGAGTAAACCAGCAGATGAAAGACCTTTCTCTCTCTTTCTCTTTCTCTCTCTCTCTCTCTCCTCCTATCCCTCCTCCTCCTCTACCATCTGTAACTCTGCCTTTGAAATATATAAAAAAAAAAATCTTTAAAAAAGAAAATGGCCTCTGGCTTTGAGAAACCACTTAAATGAATATGTTGATTTAAATAAAAGTGCCCTGCTTTATGTAAATAAAAATCCATAAAGAATCTCAAACTTTGGTATTCTTTCTCTTGCAGCTTTCTGGAATAAAAGTTAAATTTGAGAGAAGGTTCAATGGTCTCCAATGTGATTTTCTGAAACATATAGATAACAGTCTACCAATTCAAACACAGATATAAATTAAAAATAAAATAAGTGGGAAATGGAGTGACTGAATCTACCCACTGAGCAATTACTTCTTGAAGGAGCTTTACAAAATTTATTGATGTATGGAGAAATGGCAGAGCCAAGTCCTGGACTTTTACAACTGATGATAAATAATTATATTGGCTGTAAAGCATCTTATTAAAAAACAAGATGAAAATATCTGTGTTGAACCATGGAGAACGTGCAGAGTGTTACCATGACCACCATCAGGCACGAACAGTCCTGAACTGTCATGTGTTCAGCAATGGATATAAACAGCAGCTGAACTTGGAGGGACCTTCACCACAGATTTCTTCAGGAATGACAAGCAGCTAGAATTTTAGTTTCAACCTAGGATTTAAGGGTCCAGCATTTCATAATGCTAACTATTCAGTGGACCAAAGTGTTAAGAAAGCTTAAATCTAAGTTGTGCTAATACCATAACCACCAGTCATCTGTGGCTCTTTTAACTCTGAACTAATTAAATACAACTAAAAATTCAGTTCCTCGGTCCAAGTAACCACATTCCAAGTGCTTGATACCCACGTTTGACTCATGCGCGCCTTCACTGGCTCACAGAGAAGTGAACTTTTTCATTACCAGAGAGTTTCTGGGCCCACATCCATCTGGGAGAAAAACAGGAAGTAGGTTCATGCTGACTCTTCAGAAAACATGTCTGTTGTGTGTCCCTTATCTGCACAAGGTACACCACATGATAGGGAGATCCTAGCCCAATATGTACATTCTGAAAAACAATAAAATACTCAGCACCCCTGTAGATGACTAAAAATTGAAAAACTACTATAAATTCATAACTCATGCTTCTTGGAAACAGTATGTCAATCACTCTCTGATGTACAAGCAACCACAGATGTTTACTAAACTGTGGTTTATAACACAGACGTTATTACCATTGAAACACAACTATGCTTCTCATTCCGGTGCTACGTGATGAAGAAAGCACACTGCACATCTATCTTTGATTTGAAGCAACTTCTTATGATGACATTAAACCTGCCAGCAGTTATTCATAATGCAGTCAGACAGGTCCACTTTTGTAAGAGAATGGTCTTTTACTCTTTCCTGAATGTTTAGAATATAGAAGCACTTCAAAAGTTCACAGAACCAGCGGGTGCAAGAGCTTGCTCTCTGTCTCTCCCTTTCTTTAACTCTACCTCTCAAATAAGTGAATAAAATCTTTCAAAAATGTTTATTTTGGTGGGGAAAAAAGTTGAAATCCATATATAGGAGGTGCATTCAAAAAGTTCATTGGAAAAGTGTAAAATGAAAAAAACTGCGTGATTTCAAATCTTTTCATTCTATTTTCCATGACTGTTTTGAAGACACTTTACACAGATGATAGTATACATAGACAGATGCATCATAGGTAGGTAGATGATACAGATATAGATGATAGATATATAGATGATAGATATATCTATAATATATATTAGCTAGATAGATGACATAACAAATTAAACAGTATTAAAACATATGACTCTTTTCCATTAGCGCTGTTTTCAATTCATTTTTTAAAGATTTATTTATTTATTTGAAAGACAGAGTTACAAAGAGGCAGAGGCAGAAAGAAAGAGGCAGAGAGAGAGAGAGGTCTACCATCCGTTGGTTCATTCCCCATCTAGCCGAAACAGCCGGAGCTGGACAGATCTGAAGCCAGGAGTCAGGAGCTTCTTTCAGGTCTTCACGTAGGTGCAGGAGCCCAAGCACTTGGGCCATCTTCTACTGCCTTCCCAGGCCATCAGCAGGGAGCAGAATCTGAAGTCGAGCAGCAGGGACTCAAGCTGGCACCCACATGGGATGTGGGCACCACAGTGGGAGGTTTAAACCACTACGCCACAGCGTCAGTCCCTCAATTCATGTTTATGACAATTTTTCAGTATTTCTATGAGCAAATGACATAACAAATCAAAGACATTATTTAAAACCACATAATATATTGTACCAGAAAATAACATTACATACTGGAATATTTAAACTTATATTGTATTTTCATATCTTATAAAAAAGGTGAAGTGTTCCCTTAAGTTTCTCATCAGTCTACTTTTCTTTGAAATAGATGGTTATTAAGATAAGTAATAAACACTTGAAAATAACTAAGTTCTAATGGTAGCTATTTTTCAGGGACTGGCTGGCACATCTGGTTAAGCTGACATTAGCAAGGCCAGCATCCCGTATCAGAGTGGTGGTTCAAGACCTGGCTACTCTACTTCATATTTAGCTTCCTGCTAATGTGCATGAAAAGGCAGCAGAAAATGCCCACGTACTTGGGGCCCTGCCACCGTGGGGGAAGCAAGCATGGAGTTCCTGCTCCCAGCTTCAGCCTGGCCCAGCCCTAGCCAGTGCAGCCATTTAGGGAGTGAACCAGTGGATGAAAAATTCACTCTCTCTCTTGATCTCTCTCTCATTCTGTGTGAGTGTGTGTGTGTGTGTGTGTCCCTCTCTGTTCTCTATTGCTCTGCCTTTCAAACAAACAAGAACCACAGAAAGGTAGCTATTGTCAAGGTTACAATAGAACGTTGTGAGTACAAATTAGACAGAAGCAGCCACTTCTCCAGGTGATACTGCGTGTTTGCCCAGAAAAGCCACACTTCTAGAGGCAGAATCTTCAATCTCTATAGTGCATAGAATATACGTCCCTCCAGTGTAGAGAGTAAAGCCACCGCCTGCAGTGTCAGCATCCCATCCCGATTCAAGTCCCCGCTGCTCCACCTTCAATCCAGCTCTCAGCTATGGCCTGGGAAAGCAGAGGGAAGATGGCCCAAGTCCTTGGGCCCCTACACCCATCTAGGAGACCTGGAAGTAACTCCTGGCTCCTGGCTTTGGATAGGCCCAGCTCTGCACATTGCAGCCATTGAGGAATGAACCAGTAGATGGAAGACCTCTCTCTCTCTCTCTCTCTCTCTCTTTTGCTCTCACTCTCTCTCTCTCTCTCTTTCTCTCTGCCTCTTCTGCCTCTGCTGTTCTGTAGCTCTGCCTTTCAAATAATAAATAAATCTTTAAAAAAATATATGTGCCTTACAAATGTCCCCTAACACCTTTAAAGTTTCTTTGGTAACATTCAATGTACAAAAATGCATTTTCATTTCACATAATTACACATGGGTATATAAAGGTTTAGGTTTGTGAATCATTCACAAATCTATGTGAGAAACAAGCAAATGAGTAAACGAGAGCCTTCTAAAAAGGGCAGAGTTGTAAATTCTTCCTTTGAAATTCTTCCATGGCTCAGAATGAATCACTGTGATTTCCTTTCTCTAGAGTTTGTCTCTCATTGAACGCAGGAAGAGCTCTCATTCCGTTACCTTCCTCTCATGTGTAGTGTGTACACACAGGCATGCCTTTGTGGGCACTCACACACATACATACATATGTACAGAGAGTGTTTCTCCAAATATCCTCCACCCACTCCCCAAATCTACATTAAATCCCTGTAGTCTCTTGATGCACCTGCATTCTGATTTTCTGGCTAGGAAAGGGAGAGTGGAAACTTTTGGAAGTTATCTAACTCCTCTTAAATCAGCCAGGTAAATGAGTTACACATGGCTTTTAGTGTTCACGGGAACTCCCAAATAACACAGTGAGAAACAATAATACACGGAAATACCTCAAGAGCCCACTGTTGATTCCTGTGCTGTGAATCTTGAGGTTGTGAAAATACTCTGTGCACCATAAAATACCCCATAACTTTTAGTTATTATTGGTTTCTATGTACTGGATCTATCAATGTACTCTAAATTCCTAATACCCAAACCTAATAAAATTTCCTCATTTTCTAATTGTGAATAAGAGTGTTCATGACACTCCTTAATGTTACAGATGTTACATACATAGTAGAAACAGAAATCATAAAATTCTTATACCTTAATCTTAGTTTTGAATAATAATAGTGATAATAATATATATCATGTATTGAGCAATATACAATACAAATTTATTTCACAACACCATGTTCAATCTTTACAGTAATGGAAAAGAGATCTGCAGAAACTGAGAAACGTTTTCAAAATCCAGGAATTAATAAAAGTTACATTGGAGCCCAGATTCTTCTGAATTCAAGCCAGTAGGATAGCCGTAAGATTTAGAAGCTGACTCTATCAGAGCTTATAACACATGATAGCAACTCACATGTCTGATGCCATACTGTGAGGAATTGTTATTCTCATTTTATACATATCAAAAACAAGGCTCAAAGATAAAATAAGTTTTCTAAATTTATATGGAAAATTATAATGTTCTTCCTGTTTGTTTTTTGATTCTTTATTTCATAATTATTTCATTATTCTCATTTTTGTTTACTCATCCCATAAATATTTACTGAGGTCTTCTGGGCACTTGATAAGGGCTGGGAATGTAACACAAACCAGAAAATCTTGGTGCTTGCTTGCAAAGAGCTCCCGTCTGGTTGGCTCAACCTGTGATGCAGCAGCAAAGCACAGTGACAGCACAGGGTGCCAAGAAAGCCAGCAGGTGTCCTGACTCTCCCAGAAATTCCCACTCCATAGTATGGAGAGAAACAATCAATGACCTCTCTGCTTGATCCAATAGGTAGTAGAGATGGTTGCTGCTGCATTAGGTTGAGCATTAGAATACAATTATCCACCTGCTAGAAAGCTGGGCTCACTGCCAGGAACCAGCCAGAAAATTCAGGGACTGTTTCCTGGCGTCTGAGACTAACAGTTCCACGGCAGCTGGTCATGAAGTCACTAAACATTTGTGGACCTTGTACAATATGCCCGGCACTGGGGAGGTAAGCTCTCATGACAGACCTTGGGGACACTGCCATGCAAGTAAATACTAGTAAGGTGATATATGCACCATGCATAGATGCTCAGGGAATCAGATTCTCCCAACCCATGTCCCCTAAGGATTCATCCAGATTCAGAATAAGTAAGCCCCATCCATTACAAATGTTGTCCAGTTTGAGAGAATCAAATTAAGACTCTTGTAACCAGAATGAGGAGACACCTCAATTTTCCCAAGTCAATTAACCTCGGCATAACTAAAAATTAAAAAAAGTGAAACAACAACAAAAAAACCCTTCACTGTCGAAAGTTATCTCATTTGCTTAATAAAATATAAAACCAGCCATTTTGTGACAAGTAGAAGTTAATAACTTGCTTTGCTTTCATACACAGGGAATGACTTAATTATGCAACCTCCCCCTTTATAAGGATGAAGAAACTGCCATTTTAGAGACCTGAGTTACTTGCCTATGGACAACATTAATATTTAGCAGCAGCACTGGAATTAACTCACAAGTCTGTCTAGCGTCTCATGGCAGCACACGGAGTAATTTTGACAAAAAGGACAAAGCTTAGGGTCTTTGTATCTTTGCAAGGATTTGAGGAGAAGCTGAGGCTATTGTGGTCTTGCTGAGAGGGGAAGCAATCAGAGCCTGTATTGGGAATGGGGAGATAGGAGGGCTACATATTGAGCCCATGAAAAGATTCATATATCTCGGGGCGGGGGGCGTCCATCATTCCCCTGTCTAGGCTGAGCTGTCATTGACCACTGCCTTAGTTTTCACACTGAATGACCACAGCACATGCAAGGGTCCCCCGATGGGCTGTCTGCCGGCAGAGGGTTGCATCCTGAGCTGACCTATAAGCCCTTTGGGTACCACACTCCCTTCAGAGAGAGTCTTTGTGTCTTCACAAGTTTCCTTTTTAACTTCTTCCATATGAAGCCTTAATGTAGTGCCTAAGGGATAGGAAAAGAGAACTTCTCACCAGTGAAATGGGACTTTTATGGTCTGTGAAAAATTGCGTCTCTTTTGTTGGTCCCTTTATTTACCTCTGCAGTACTATAAACTGAAGCAGGAAATTGTACGTTCAGATTAGGAAACATTGTAGACAATAAAGCTACAGATTTTCATGGGAATTTGCACCAGTAACTCAGGCTTTCCTATCCTCCATAAAATGGATTTAATTAGTTTATCTGCTAATAAAAATAGTTTATCATAATGGTAGGAAATACAGCAAAGAAAGGTATAAAAAGAAAAAGAACCTGAAAAGGTTCCCATAATTCCAGCACTGAGAGATAATGACTGGTAATGTGTTAATTTATATCCTTTGGATATCTTTCACGTGCACGTAGTTTGCTATTTTAATAAAATTGTGGCATTGTGTACATATTCTTTTGCAAGCAGTTTTCTCCTTGACACGTTATGCACATTTTATGTTTAGAGGTTAATCTACATAATCTTTCTTTATCGTCTAATAATCTATGATGCGGTTAGACACCAAGTAATTAACCATTCACAAATAGCAAGATGTTTAGGGTTGCATGGTTGGTTTTTGTCATTTCTTTTGCTATAATATAAAATGCTACAATAAAGATTACTGAACAGTTCTGGTAGTTGTTCATCCAATTGTTTCTTGCAGATATATTCTGAAAACTCCAATCTTTTACATGTTTATTCATATCACCCGGCTTTCCTCCGAATGGATCAGCAATATACACTCCCCTTGTCAGTGCCTGTTTTCTCCGTGGCCCGTCCACTGCTAGCAATGATCTACCCTTTAAACGTTGCTGCTCTAATCAGCACTTTTAACTTTATTAGTAAAAATAAAACTTACTTAATTGAATAATAAATATTTAAATTAATTTAAAGTTGACTCAACTTATATAATTTCTAATAAGTGCAAATGTATTTGTAACATACTTTAGGATATCTACAATTTTTTTGAGAGTGACCTGTTGATAGCCTTTGCCCATTTTGTTACTAAGGAGATTGTATCTTGTAGTTATTCATTTGCTATTTACACATTAACAATGTGAAACGTTATTTGTCGTTGATGTTGCACCATCTGTATTTTATTGATTACGGATTTCACTTGATCGACTGTACGTGTATGTGTCTCTAGTGTGTGTACACAGAAAGAATAAATACAGACATTGATGGATCCATGGATAGACAAGACAGAAACAGATGTAGGTTGATACTCATGTGAGCTCCCATTCCTACCACCTACAAATCAATACCATACCTCTCACCTGGCCTTCTGGTATGGAATTTAGCACGTTCTGCACTCCATTTTAGATATTTACATTAAAATTTTACCTCTTGAACTCGAAAGCCCCGGAGCCCACCCACAAAGCACCCGCTAACAGAAAGTGGAGGAATGTGTTCGCATATTGCCCGCTTAGACCTGGGGAAGCTGTCCTGCAGGGGCTTTGTCCCTCCCCAAGGACACCTTCTCAGACAACTCTCCTCTCACCCCCACTAGTACTCTATTATCCCCCCCTCATTTCAAATAACAACAAAACGCACCACACAGCCCCTGTCCTTGTAAAATCGGCTTGAAAGAGAGCAAAGCACTCTACATCTAAGGCCTCGGCCACAACAGCTCCTTCAACGGAAGGGAGCTGGGCTCTTGCCACAGAAGGACCTAGCGGCTCTGCGTGGAACTGTTTTACTTAGCGGCCTTAATGTCCTCTGACAGCAGCAGTGTCGCATCCCTCTAAGCGCTCTGGTTTCATGTCTCTGAGCAGCCAGAGCCGTTTGTTACTATGGCCGCTAGAGGGAGTCCAGCTATTAGCCTGCAGAAACAAGACTGGAAGCTTGTTGCATCCCAGCTTCCTTATGGACCGGCGACCCCCTTGGGTTAATCAGATGTGGCCCCACCAGGTGTATGGTTCTTAGGTAGCCTTTCCTCCCAGTGGGTTCAATTCCACACAAGGCTGGAGATCACTGGATGTTGACTTTTTGTTTGGTGTGAACTCATTATTTGTGAGACTCTTCAGTGGAATTTTTGAGGTTGAATTTACGTGTTCCTTTCCCTTTCCCCCTCTTCAAAGAAACTCTCTCTTCCCCATTTTCTCCCCACCTCACTCCCTCTACCTATATTTATTGTTTTTTTAAGATATATTTATTTATTTATTTGAGAAGTAAAGTTACAGAGAGAGGAAGAGATAGAGAGAGTGGTCTTCCATCTACAGGCCACAATGGCCACAATGGCTACAATGGCCAGGGCTGGGCCAATCTAAAGCCAGGAGTCAGGAGCTCCTTCCGGGTCTCCACATGGGTGCAGGGGCCCAAGTATTTGGGCCATCTTCCACTGCTTTTCCAGGCCACAAGCAGAGAGCTGGATGGGAAGAGGAGCAGCCAGGACAAGAACTCGCACTCATAAGGAATGCCAACACCACAGATGGAGGCTTAGCCCACTATGCCACAGTGCCGGCCCCTCTTTATTATTTTTTAAAAGAAAAATAGTATTCTATATAACTGTTTTCAATCAGTTATTTCTGCCCCCCCCCCCCCCCCCCGAAAAAATAAGAGCATTCTGAGCTCCTTCATTTGCCTTACGGTGAATATTACTACACTGAAATGGAAAACAAGAAACAGGAAGGGCACTTGGTACAGCCAGTAAGACACCAGTTGGGATGCCCACATCCCATTCTGGGGCCCTTGGGTTGAGTTCTAGCTCTTTTGATTCCATCTTCCTGCTAATGCACACCCTGGGAGGCAGGGGGTGGTGGGTCAAGTAGTTGGGACCCCGTCATCCACTCTGGCATGGGGGGAGCGAATCAGCAGATGGAAGCGAATCAGCAGATGGAAGTGTCCTCTGTTTCTTTCCCTCTCTGCCCCTCAGATGAATAAAAACAAGTTCAAATGTTTAAATTCAATCAAAAAAATAAATAAATTCTAAGTGGATTTAGATGGAAGTCTTCCTGATTTTGTGTTCAAATGTAAGTTATATAGGAAAGAAGATTCAGAAATGGCTTTTGTCCCATTATTTGTTGTTCAGTCAGTTGTCACAGAAGACACAGCAAGTGTCGTCCTTTCTAGCTTTGAATACTTCTTCAACTTGTAGTTTGTAAACAAACCCATTAGAACCAAAACTATCTGGTCACCACCAGGATATACAGTATATTCTTTAAAAAAAAATTAAGATGGGGTGGGAAGAGTATTGATATCTAAGTGCAGCTTCAAAATTCCCCTGCAGAGCCTCACCAATGGATAATTAATTCACAACAAGGAGAGCTGAAAACCCATGCAACCCATCCAATAAAAACCCAAGTGAGACATGGAGGAAGTGTGAGTGCAAGGAACAGCACTTATAACATGGAACACTCACACTTCTTAGAATTCAAGATTATTTAGCTTTACCTTTACAAAAAAAAATGAACTGCCTAAGTTTCACCAAATGGAATCCTCATTTTGAAATAGGGGAAATCTCATCTTACAAATCTATCCTAATACACCTGAATATGGTTGTCTTCCCTCCCCCAACAGCTAAAGTTTGGAACAAATGTTACAGAGCTTCTCTAAATCAACTTTTACATCAGTTCACTTAAGAAAGGCTGAGACATGTAAAAGACCCCCTTGGGAAAACAACTAATCACTTGACCAGTTGGTAATACAGTCCCATAAATGTGACTTGCAAAACAGAGTAAGCTCCCTGGTTAAAACAAAAATTCCATGATGCATTTTTGATACTTGAAACATTTTATAATGTTGCCTCCCCTTGCAGGTTTCCTCTAGCACAGCTCAGGTAGAAAAATAACATAATGTTTTATTTTCTCCCTAACTCCCCAATACACATTGACATTCGTAGGCAAAAGTGTGTGGGAATAGAATGGTTCTTGCACCTTGAAATGAGACAGAATGTTGGATAATGATAATGGTCTCCTTCAGAATTCAAACTAACAGTCACAGAATTTGCTGTAAATTAGGCAGGATAATTTATGTAATCCCATTACATGCATAAAAATGGAATTGTTGGATAATTTATCTATCCCATGACATTCATATAAATATACATCTTGGTCTTATGTGTTCTTCCACTTAACATGCTAATTAGTGCACTTCAGGATCTGTGTTAGACTATAGCTCTGATTTCCTAAGAAGCAGTCGAATCTAAATAGATTGAGGAATCAAAAGATCCAATTCATAATCCAACTTCTGTCTTCCATGCATGAGACTCCTAGTGTGTAAGTATTTACATGTATCAAAACAAATTCAAATTTAATTCATTAATTGGATATCATAGAGATAAAAGTCTGTTGGAAAATATATTGGATTAGGCGAACAAAATATGGGGGCTATAATGAAGTTTCGTATCACTTGATGAAGTTATTTAACTCTTCTGGGTTCAGCTGTATCATCTGTAATTCATGAATTCAGTCATTCATTCATTTATCCAAAAAATATTTGTTGAGTGCCCATGACAGGCTGAGCCACTGTCATACACAATGTAGATACTGTGTGCTCATCAGTTACATTCCACAGGGAAAAGACAGAAAATAAGCAAAATATGTAGGTAAAAAAGTGAAATGCACGTCATTTAGAAAGTGATAAAAGCTATAGAATAAAGAAACAGAGGGGAGGAGGGTAAAGAGTACCAAGGTGCTTGCAATTCTTTTTTTTTTTTTTAATTTTTGACAGGCAGAATGGACAGTGAGAGAGAGACAGAGAGAGAGAGAGAGAAAGAGAGAGAGAGAAAGGAGGTGCTTGCAATTCTAAATAGGGTCATCAAGAAAAATATATGGGCTGGGATGAAGCCAGAATCAGGAGCTTCTTCTGGGTCTCCCACATGGGTGGCAGGGGCCCAAGCACTTGGGCATCTTCCACCGCTTTCCCAGGCACATTAGCAGGGGACTGGATTAGAATTGGAGCAACCAGGATTTGAACCAGCACCCTTATGGGAAGCCGGTATCACAGGCAGCAGCCTAACCTGCTATACCACAACACTGGCCCATTTAAGTAGCTTCAATCCAGACATCACCACCACACAACAAAGAGGATTTAAAATCTTTTTATTTTCCATAAATGGTCATGGTAATGGTAATGATCTTACCCATTCTGAGCAATAACGTTTATGACACACAACAGTAGGTCTTTTCAAAATGTTATTAAAAAATTATTTGTAAGTTTCTTTTCCCTTTAAGGTTAAATTTCCTGATTTATAATGGTAGAATAAATTCATAACTGAAGCAAAAATTTTAAATGAGGTAACACACAAAAAATATTTAACACATTGTCATTCATGTAAGTAATGAATTGTGAATCCTTTTCCTTTCCGTATGGCACAGCTGTAATCACCAACATCAGTCAACCGTTCTGGAAAAATGGCTGGGAGCGTGGTGTCCAGATCGTTATTAGAAGAGGAAAAGGTATTTGACACGGGCATTTGTGTGCACACAAACACAAACACATTTGTATGCATATTACTCATTTAGAACTTTGAAAATGCTAAGAGTCACCCTCGCTCTTTCTCCTCTGTCAGTTTCCCATCCAACCCGGTCGCCTCTCCCATCCATCACTTTACTCCTTGGCCCTCACCCACTCAACACTCCAGTCTGAGCCTGCCCCCATTCAGACCCCCAGCGAATTAAGGGAATCAACTACCTGCTCACCGGTCTGCCTGCTTCTTTTTTTCAAGATCTATGCTCTATCATAGCACAGCCACCAGAGTTCAAAAACATAAATCACATCAAGTCCCTCCTCTGCTTTGAAAGGGGGAAAAAAAGATAAAACAGCTTCATGTTTCATTTGGAATAAAAACCAAACTCTTTACTGTGGCCTCTGAGATTCTCATACTCAGGCCCTCTGAACTGTCACTATTCTGGAAACTTACAGACATCTTTATGTTTCTGAAACATTCCAAATCCATTAATACCCCATAGCCTTTGCATTGGATTTCTCTGGCTGGAACACGCTTTCCTAGACTGTCTCAAGCCTGCTTCCTTTTCACCATACAGTCCTCAGCTCAGATGTCACCTACTCAGAAAGGCATTTCCTTACCATTTATTCAACGCCATTCTCACCTCTGTTCAGCTGCATTCTACCCCAAGGCCCTATTTAATTGTACCAGAACATTGATCACTTGGGTGAAAGTTTCTGGTTTATTTTTGTAAAGGGGAAATAATTCTTTATAAATTATTAATATGATCTTGTTTTGCTCTCTGAAAATAAATCTTGCTTCTTTTCTAGAATCATCCACTGGCCCATAAGGATTAGTTCCTATTTGGTTTCACTGAGAAAGTCTTAGGCTGTTAGGCTTTGGAAATGCAAAGGCCAAGCTTTGGTCCTAAGAAAGGATTCTGTTTATTCCTGTACACCTTCCTCTAGCTTCTAAAGGAACGGGCTTTGTGGAGGAGCCCAGAGAGTTTTATGTATGTGAGGAAAGTCCAGACAGAACGGAAAGTGGAGAAAGCCTGCACTTTCTAGAAACCCTTGGGGAGCTGTAGAAAGAAAGAGGGAGAAGAAGCCCATGTGTTTGGGTCTTCCTAGGAGAAAATCACCACACAATAACCTTGGGGCCACAGCTTAGCTGGGCAAGGGGAGACCCTGAGCTACACAGTTAGCAGATTCCCCTTGGCTTCTTGGTTGTGAGAACAGAGTCTGTAACTCTCAGAGTTGTCAAGGGAGGTGGTTGCGGGAGATGACCTTGGCACTGAGCAGGTGGCTTTGCATTAAGTGCAGCAAAGAAGATCTAGGCAGGGCTGGAGGCTACTGTGGTCAAAACCTAAAGTTCCCTAGTGCGGGAAGTAACCAAGGACAATGAGCCCTCAGGGAGACCCTGGGCCCTGTGCCAGGCCAGAGGTGACAAAGAGACCTCAGCTATGAACTAGCCCAACAGTCAGGTAGACAACTTGCCTTTGAGTGTTGATAATTCCTCCATTTTGGTGAGAAATATACTAAGAAGAGATGCTGAATGAGAATCTGAGCAACTGAGAACTTGATAGAACAATGCTTCTCGCAATTTCTGGCTTACCAGAGCTGAGTTAATAAATTCCAGAGAGGCCAAGGCTCCTTGAAGAGGGATGATGCCTGGGTCTTGATATGTTTATGAAGTTCTCTACAAAAATATAACACCCACTCTCATTTGAGAACCACTTTCCTAGAGGAACTCTTGAAGGTATTTTATGGGATCCTTTCCAAGCCGGGTGACACTTCTCATCCAATCACCCCGCCCCACCTCGGCTCCTCCCACATGCTAGCTCTAAATTAAAATTCTATCCACACATTTTATGTTGAGCTAATTTTGCAATACCTTTAATTTAACTATTTACAACCATCTCCTTACAATTAGAATATATTCTTGATGAAAGTGATTACTTTCATGTTTACTGTTACGGCTGAACAGCAGACATAGAATTGTGCCTGGCATAATAGTCAGAAATATCAAGAGCTTCAAAAAGTTTTTATGGAAAAATAGAATAAAAAGATAATGTGAATTTTTCCATAGACTTTAATTTTTTTAGTTCATTTTCATTTCATTTGAAAGGCAGAGATAGAGAGATCTATCTACTGCTCTACTCCACAAATGCCTGAAACAGCTGGGCCTGGACCAAGCCAGGTGCCCATTACTCAATCTGGGTCTCCCACATGTGAGAGACCCAAGTACCTGAGTCATTAGCCGCTGCCTCTCAGAGTGAGCATTAGCAGAGCTGGATCAGAAACCGAGTAGCTGGGATTTGAAAGACCATGCAATACGGCATGTGGGCATTCCAAGACACAAATTGACCTCTGTGCTCAAAATGCCTGTCCCTCCACAAATTATTGAAGACACCCACTATTGCTTGAGAGACAGCCAATCTATTCATTAATTCATTAATTCATTAATATACACTACTTACTTATGGTAACTTTGAAACACATATTACCATTGAGGTAGCCAAAGAATTGAAAACTTGGAAATTCATGGGTTATGCATGTAGAGCCACCTGAGGAAGGCTACGGTACTCTCCTATCTGTAAACTGACTTGATGTGGTCACATGTCCCTCGGGCCTTTATGTTTCCAATGGTCATTCTGACATCCATCCTACCTCCACAATTCAAATTTATTTTTTCTTTTCTAGTGTATTTTTTATTCTAATTTTTAATTAGCTTTTAACAGACTCAATGTGATTTGTAGAGACAATTCTAAGAACATAATGATATTTCCTCCCTTCCTCCCTTCTCTTCCTCCCCCTTCTTTCTTTTTCCCTTTGTCATTTTTTTTAGCTTTTGAGATAACATCTTTTAAAATTACATTATGGTAAAATGGCTTAATACTTCACCAAATAGTAAGTTTAACAAGTAAAAACAAAAAGTAACAAGTAAAAACCAAAAGACCCTAGATGATTGGGAATACAGATAATAGCTAAAAAGCTATAAACAATACTTGAATGGAAAAATGACCATTTCAACCATATGCAGTAAATTTTAAAGTAATCACAAATCATTAAAACTACAGTAGTATAACATTCTTAACCATTGGTTTGACAAAGGCATAAAACCATATTTGCAGCAACACTGATACATAGACATTTCTTTATTTTTTTTCTTATTTTTTAAATTTTAGCTCCCACATATAAAGGAGAACATGTGGCATCTTTCTGGGTCTGGCTTATTTAACTCAACATAATGTCTTCCAGTTAAGTCCATTTTGCTACAAATGGTAGCATTTCATTCTTTTTTTATAGCTGAATAATATTCCATCATGTACATATACCACATTTTCTCCATCCATTCATCTGTTGATGGACACCATGGTTGGTTCCAAATTTTGGCTATTGTGAACAGTGCTGCTATAAACAGGGTGGTTCAGGTATTTCTTTGACACACTGTGTTGAAGTCTTTTGGGTATAAACCCTGTAGTGCGATTGCCGGCTCATATGGCAAGTCTATTTCTAGTTTTTAAAGAAATTTCCACACTGTTTGCCACAAAGGCTGCACTAATTTACATTCCCACCAACAGTGCATAAGTGTTCCCCTTTGTCCACATCCTTGTCAGCATTTGTTATTCTCTGTTTTGAATTTCACAAATATATGTTATATGTGAAAATCGAGACAGGAGATTTCTGATCACATCACTGGAGAAAATCACTGTTAGAAGCATTGTCTAACAATGTGGGTATATGTGTAACTGAGATTTTTCTCTCTGCTGTATCCTCAGCACTTAGAACAGTAACTGGAACGTAAGTGTTCAATTAATAAGTGTTGAGTGAATTAAGTCATGCATTCCATGTTTCTTCTCATTTGTTACCCACTTCAACAAGAGCTTCCTCTTACTTCAATCTTTATAGACCCTCAATTTTACCTTAGCTTTGACTCACAGATCTAATGTTTAGTTATTAATACATATACTTTTAATATTTTGACCATCCTTCTTCAACTCCAAATTGAACACAGAGCATTAAATTGGGCTGATCAAGCTGAGTGTGAAAGAGGAGAAGAGTCTAGAGCCAACATTTTTCTGTTTAGCAATCTAAGAATCTTTCTAAATTTTCAACAGCAGGATTTGGTAGTTCACTCATAGTAAGCCTGTGTTCCACTGAGACACCCAGATTTCCCCCATCTGCCTAGAGAGAAAGCCTCATTTGCTCTCTGCATCCAGGACTGGTCAACTGTTGGTGTTTTGCCTTTATCTTACCACATTTTCTTCTGCTTTTTCGCTCAATGCATGTCCATTTGGTGTTTTTTCCACTCTGAAGAAGTTTATACTTATCAGAACAAATTTGATGTTACTTTTCATCATTCAATTTTTAATTTAGCAACCCACAATTAAATAAACAAAAACACTCATGTCCTGGTTTTATTCTTCCAAGTGAAAATGTTCCAGCTCTAATTCAGTTTATAACTTGCCTATAAATCACCTGAGACAAATTGTTGTTACTTTCAATGGAGTCATGTGGCCTGTACCCTTTGATAAATATCAGGTGGAAAAAGAGAACACAAATTTTCTTACTTTAAAAATTCAAACTAAATTACACAAGAATATTTATGCACTATATATTTCACTAGTTTCCAAACTGGATGCCTTGTGCCAGTTTGAGACAGAAATAAAAGGATACGTCAAACATGTAATTAAAAGATAAGTTTTTCTTGGTGCAAAAATGTTTGAAATCCATCCACAGTTTTTTTCAAAATATGCATTTTCCATATTTTTTTGAGGATCCCATGTATTTTTCTCAGAGTTTCCTTCTTGGTATCACTCTCGAGTTAGGCTTTTCTGCAGGAGGTATTTGCAGATCTGAAAGGCAAAGTGAGAACAGCCATATTCGCACTCTGGAAATCAGCACAAGGACAAGCACTGCTGCGGCTCATGCCTGTTTCTCATCTGCTGGCTCACCTTGTTGGTTTAAAGCTGTAGCCAGGCCTGTGGCTCCTCCAGCTCCAATCAGATGGCTCCTTGAACATCTTCAACTTCAGTCAGAAATATGTGAAAGGTGCAGGTCACCAATGTCCCCAAAGCTGGCAACCATGGAATACAGATGCAGGTTCTAGCGTGTTCTCATGGGTACTGTTTTGTCAGCACAAATTCTAGATTTCCCTCAGGACTCAAATTTATCCTTTTCTGTTGCGTCCATTTTGTTCTTGCTTGATACACATTATTTCCCTCTGTCCTTCCCAACCTGAAGTATTAAAACAACACTTATCTCACAGATACTGTGGGTCAGGAACTTGGGAGTATTTATCTGGGTTCTCTGGCTCATGGATTCTCGCTAGGCTGCCATCAAAGTGTTGGCTGAGGCTGCAGTTTGATCAGAAGGCTCTGCAGGTGGAAGGATCTGCTTCCAAGATCACTCATGTGGTGGTTGGCATGATTTGGTTTATCCAAGTAGTTGGGCTGAAGGTCTCATTTCTCCACCAGCTGTTGGCCAGGGACTCGTGCCACATGGGTGTATCTATAAAGAAGCTCACTTTGTGGGAGCCAGTTTCCATCAGAGCTGGTAGGTGGGTGAGCAAGAGAAGGTGAATAGGACAGAAGCAAAGTGATTTTGTTGTAATCTGATCTCATCACTTTTGTTCTATTTATTAAAAGGCAGTCTACGGGTTCGACCAACATTCAAGGGGGGGTGGTATAAAAATGCATGAAGATGATAAACAGGAATCATTGGAAGCCATCTTTGAAGTTACCCATGGCACCATTTCAAACTGAAATAGCAACCGTCTCAAACATGTGCTGTACATGTGCTCTTAAAGAGTTAGAAACATACCAGGGGACTCCAATTTAATCCCATCAAGGTGGCATGTACCAATGCCATCTCACTAGTCCAAGTGATCAATTTCAGTTCACAATTGATCATAATGAAAGGACTAAGAGTCAAAGGGAGCACATAAACAAGTCTAGTACCTGCTAATACTAACCGATAGAATAAATAAAGGGGAGAGTGATCCAACATGGGAAGCGAGATACTCAGCAGACTCATAGAATGGCAGATGTCCTAAACAGCACTCTGGCCTCAGAATCAGCCCTAAAGGCATTCGGATCTGGCTGAAAAGCCCATGAAAGTATTTCAGGCATGGAAAGCCAAGACACTCTGGCAAAAAAACAAAACAAAACGAAACAAACAAACAAAAAAAACACAACACCTAAATGAAAGATCTCTGTGAGTGAGATCCCAGTGGAAAGAACAGGTCTTCAAAGAAGGAGGTACCTTTCTCTGAAGGGAGGAGAGAACCTCCACTTTGACTATGACCTTGTCTAAACAAGATAAGAGTCGGAGAACTCAAGGGGCTTCCATAGCCTTGGAAACTCATGACTGGTGCATAGGGAGATTACTGATGCCATAAACAGGAGTGTCAATTTGTAGAGTCAACAACAGGAGTCACTGTGCACTTACTCCTCATGTAGGATCTCTGTCCTTAATGTGCTCTACATTGAGGCTTAATGATATAATGAGTACTCAAACAGTATATTTCACTATGTGTTTCTATGGGGGTGCAAACTGTTGAAATCTTTACTTAATGTATACTAAACTGATCTTCTGTTAAAAAAAAAAAAAGAAGAAATTAGCAATTCCCAACTTGACTCTCATTGGGATTAAACATGACAATAGCTCTGATCTGATTTCATCATCATTTAAAAAATCATCTATTATTTTTCACTTTATGTTTCTGTGTGGGAGCAAACTGTTGAAATCTTACTTAATGTATGCTAAACTGATCTTCTGTATATAAAGAGAATTGAAAATGAATCCTCATGTGAATGGAAGGGGAGAGGGAATGGGAAAGGGGAGGGTTGCGGGTGGGAGGGACGTTATGGGGGGGAAGCCATTGTAATCCATAAGCCGTATTTTGGAAATTTATATTCATTAAATAAAAGTTAAAAAAAATAGAAATAAAAAAAAGGCTTAACTTGCTGACATGAAAGAAAATGAAAAAAAAAAAAACAGAATTTCTAGGAATCTTAGGAAACTCTCTCAAAGCATCTTTACAAACAAGATTTGTGACCATGGTTGATGTCTAATGGAATGAATTATTAATTCATCCATGGGAAATTGACAAAGGTTTTAAAGAAAATGTGTCCGTTTGGAACAAAGAGATAGAAATAAATTTTTAAGGCACTTCTAGCATCATACTTTTACAGGCAGGAAACTGGTTAAGAAGTCTATCCAGTTTCAAATCCTGGCTACACTCATGGAAAAGGAAGAATGGTTCAGAAGGCAGAACCAAGAATTAAGATGGCACAGCCAAGACCTATAAAAAGAAATTAACAGGATATAAAATTGAGCCCTGTGCAGAGAAATGGCAACATGTGTCAGGCTAGATTTCAAAATTAGCATAGACTAGGGATTGCTTTGTGCCTCCCATTTTCTCGCTCTGTTTATGTTATGTGCTTATTCCCTGCTCAGGTCTCCATCCAATTTTGAGTGTCGAGGAAAACAGCAACTTTTTTTACTCATTTCAGATCTCAAAAAATGACATGCAACAATTATGGGTGAGGGGTGTCAACCACAGCTGAATTGGATTTAGATGACAAGGTCCTGGAGCTTAAGCTTAGACCTGATGATATCCATAGGGAGGCTAATGGGAGGGAATCAATTTGTTTTGCATATGGGAGTGGTGTAAGTAAGATGTGGCCAGGTAGTAGACGGTGGCAATTTTAAAACGTGTTTTCAAATTCTTTGAAACTGCCTTCAGTAATAAATAAAGTTTATGTTCCCTTCTCTCAAATCTGGATAGGTCTGTGTTTCTACCAGTTGGGTATGGCAGAAGTGATGTTATGTGACTTCTAAAGCTAATCCATAAAGGATAGTGCAGCTTCCCTTTATTGGACAGAATAATGGGTTTTTGAAGCGCTGTACTGACATAAAATGAGTCTAATTTAAGGATGTCATGAGATGGGGAATGCAAGTCATGGAGAAGACATGCGTAGGGATCCAGGTTCAGTTCCACCTGGTCTCTGAGTATATTTAGCCCAGGTATGAGATATGTCAGTGAATAAGATGGCAAATAATTCCAGCCACCAGCCATTGAACCATTTCTCAGTCTGTAAGTTTTCCCACCTGATGCTGTAGCTCCTTGCTATGTGTTTTCAAAATTCTTTGACCACAGAGTCTATGAAAATAACAAAATGGTTATTTTCAGTGACTAAGCTCTGAAGTAAACTGTTTCAAGGTCATGTAACACAATCCCAGCCAAATTGTGAATGAAATATATACTTGATGCCAATACTTCACTTTTAGTGCAGTCAATAGACAACATGTTTATAATTATTTTTGAATATTGTATGAATGAGATCATGCACATAAATACTTCTAGTATAATGTTTGGCAACAAAGAACAAGGATTTACCATTATGTCCAGTGAAATAGATGTAGATATTTATTTCCAAATTATTATCAATAACCTACTAGTAATAATATTGTAGCCCAAAGTTTCAAGTCTTTAAGTTACAGATGACTAAAGAAGTGATTTACTGTTCAAGGTCAAGGGAATCTAGGCAGAGCTGGAATTCAAACTCAGATCTTACTTGATGCTACATCTCTTCTCTTTTACTACCACATTCCGCTCCTTCTAATATTTGGAGATGATTAAGAAATGACAATCAAGAAAGACAATAAAGAAAAAAGCTCAAGAATGAAAAATTAGCTATATTCCCCAGAAAAGAGAGATTAAGAATGATTTAATGATTAGGAATACGATAGAGTTGTACATATAGGGATAAATTCTATGTTTTCTAGTGTGTGTGTATCTTCTTAATTCATAATAATTAAAATTTAAGTTAATCTAAGGAAGCACTTCATTTTGGTGAGAATGAACCCTTCATCTTATACACTGAAGTTTGATCAACACTTTTTACTTACGTAAAAGAAAAAAGAATGACAAACACTGGATTTAATTGGTACAATTCTGCATACAGATAACAGTATTACATAAAGTTTTAAGAACTGAATGCTTATTAAGGCCCCTTTAATTTTAATGAATACAGTAACTGTAGCTCTCATCTGTGCAGCATTAATTATTTTGCAGATACCAGGCAAATATAATCCTCAATACAAGTCTCTAAAATAGATATTACTTTGTTATGTATTCTTCTACAAGTAAGAAAGCTGGCACTCAAAAAAGGACAGGACATTTCCCAAGGTCACCCAGCTAGGAAATAGTGGAGTTAGGATTTTATGATGGTTTAATCTCTCATTTACATATCTTTATAAAGTACTCAAAAGGAAGCACAAAAAAAAAAAAAAATCCTGTGTGAGGATCTCATGTTGATACGGCCAATGATAGGTAGAATAAACCTGCAGTATCTTAAATTGGTTTTTATTTCTGTATAGGAAGGTTTTTTTTTAAATTTTGACTACTGATCTCCCTTGAGAATATCATTGCTATTATAACTGTACAGTTCTAATGTCCGTCCAATACATATATTTCCTACCTTTTGGTAATCTTAAAATATATACATGGAAAAACATACAGTACAAACCAAATGCAAATAAAAATCTTTAAAAAAATCTTCTAAGATTTCTAAATTCTTGAAGCAGGTTAATTCTATTAAAAATGGTTCTTCTATGTACAATACTTAATCTTTAAAAATACTACACCAGGAAACAAAAGCTCTTTGGTTCAGCAGACAGATTCTAAATGTAAAAATTCAACTTGTGAATGATGTACCTTCTTGGTTTGGGTCTCCCTTATCTCACTTACAGGACACATTTAGCTGACTTTCTCTGCGTGACACAATCATAGGTGGGAACTGAGCAGAGGCTGCTTTGCACAAAGACCATTATCTGAGGAAATTATCGCCAGAAGCGTGAGGAAGGCCTGACCCTAAATGCTATTTTCCCTCTGCTAATTAAAAAGATCGAGAAAGTTCTGCTTCCACCCTTTGCGAAAGGAGGTAAGGGAGCAGTCATAGTCAGCAGATAGTCTGCACTTTCCTAGTCAAGTTCTCAAGGACTGGGGTCCAGCGCTCCTGAGACCCTCCTGTGGGTTATCTGAAGATTGCAAGGAGGAGGGCAGATGCTAAAATCCCATCACGTCTCGGTGGCTAGCCTGCCTTAACAGTCTAAACTCACAAACACATCTATGACTCAAACGTCTTTAAAAAGAGCTGTTCACTCGGCTGTAATCACAGTGCATCAACATTTGCCAGGGAGATTTTCATTAAAAATTAACTATGGTTGTTCTATACTTCTTTTGGTTTATTAATAGCAGTAATCACAGAACTGGCAAAAATATCTCCGAGTTTCAAGGAGTCAGCAACTATACCTATTAGAATTCATTCTCTCCTACATATAATGGCAAGGTAGCCATTTACAATTTTTTTCCAGGCTATTTTTCACTCTGATTGGGAAAACATTTCAATATATTTGATAAAACCTTTCCAAAGTCTCAAGATTTAATCACACATTACAACCACCTTTAACAAGATTTTTGAAGCCTCTGAAATATCACAGCTCATCACAGGAAAAAGAAAAAGAGTTTTTGCTTTGGTTATTTTTTCTAACTTCCCCAAATGAATATATATTTATATGATTGGATTAATTGGCTCTTTTATTTAGGAAGAGATACTACTGACTAACACTCAAATTTGCCTTTTCTCAGACTGGTATCAGAAGCGAATTAACATTTTCCTAGGTTGAATGCAGGTGGAAGTCAAGGACATCCACTGAAAACCATGATTTCTGGAGACCACCTTTTCAAGATGCCATAGTGCTGAAGCAGAGAAATCTTCCAGATTGCACTCGCGTTCTTCCTACTTGCATGACTTGGCTGTTCAAAGGCAAGATCACTTTAAAGTCTTAATCAGGACAGAAAGAAGAGTGTGACTGGGAAGAGGCGATCGATTATAGAGAAGACTATACTTAAGCAAAAATAGGTCTGACTGTGGAAAGGTGAATGGAATAGCCTTCAATCTTTGGAAAAAGGCAGAGAATGAAATACATGAAAATTCACAGCATCTAAACGAGACATGATAGGACAGACCCACATCCCTACCACTCTTCTCAATCTCCTGCGCAGGGATTTCTTTTCTGTAACGGTCTTCCAAAAGATATTATAAATACTCTGAAGAGAAAATAATCAGTGTTGGATTACTGGTCCTTCGAGTCTTCTTCTGTAGTGTCTAGGCCGTAATCATCTCTTCTTCCATCAGAAGTCTTTATCCCAGCCTGAAAGTTCATCTGGAGGCACTCCCTTTTCAGGGGGATACTTGTCAAAGTAGCTGTGATCGATAGGTCCACTGAGCTAACACAGAAAGGATTAAAACAAAGGTGAGGATAACGTAGACTCCGCATGCTCTCATAGGTAGTATTGCATTTGTGACTGAATACTGATTTCACACTGCAACCACTTGTAAGTTACACACAAGGAAAAGAAAAACAACTAGCACCCTGAAATACCATCTCTGCCTTATGAGATCTCCCTTTTAGAACTAAAGGATTTGATCACTGGATTCCATATGAAAGGAGCTACTTAGCATGAGGAGTTATTTCCTAAAGAAAAAGTGACGAAAATCAAATCTAATTTTTCTCAAATTCTAAAATATTTGAAAAGCAAATATTAAAAAAAAATCAAAATTTACCAGAATTCTTTTTCTTCTTTATAAAAGTTTCTTGAATTTTCTTATGGCCAATTGATCTATGTAAGGATCCAGAATGCGAAACAAAGGGACAATTCAAAGTGTTAATGACCCCAATGAAAACATGAAATGACTCTAGGATTCAATGGTTTGGCAAATCAGGTAGTTTCTGATTCTTTATCTTCAACCAAACTTAGGTAGTACCTAATTGTATCACCTGCTGAAAGAGTGTTAGAAATAAATTCTATTTCTGGCTTCCTCTTGCTGTAAGTGGCCTGAGGTGACCTGTGAAAATGGCTGCTACTCATTTTACCCAGAAAACCCCATAAAATGCAAATCAAGAGGTCTGAAACTTCATGTTCACTGTAAGAACACCCATGAGACTTGAACAGGACATGAAGAAAATGCATCTAGGAAAAGCCGCTAAGGAATCTTCCAGATGTCACATTAAAGAAGCAGTATGTGCCACTCTATTGTTACAATGACGGAGTTGGCCGGTGTACCCAGGCCAGACAGGGGGGCTAGATACAGGGTTGGTGGCCCATAACAGTGCGAAGTTTTTGCTGCACATTCTTAAAAATTCAGACAGTACTGTTGAATTTGAAAGTTAGAAGTAGATTCTTTGATCACTGAATGCATACAGGTGAACAAAACACCCACAGTGTACTGCTGCAGTCATGGAGCTGGTGTTGGATTAAGCCATACAGGATCTCCCCCGACCCACTGCCACGATTCCTACTGAAATGGAACACTTATCCTAAACCAGAGAAAGTGCACAGAAGAGAAGGACATCCCAGAAGAAACCAAAGAAACAAAAACTTCAGCAAAAAATATGTGCAAACAAGAGCAGTAAAAATAATAATTATAATAGATACTAATGTTTTGGGGCAGTGAGGGGAAAGACCATTCAAATGGAGCTCAAAATGACATAGTTATAATAAAACTCTTCTTTCTTGCTTATACAAGGGGTCTTCAAAAAGTTTGTGGGAAATACTTTATGAAAAAGTTATACACAGATTTCAATCTTTTTACACCAAAAAACAAACTTACCTTTTAATTTAATTTTTCCATTTAATTTAATATATATGAAGTATCATATATTATTTATATATTTTATGTTTATATTTAATTTATAGATATATCTATAATTTATAATATATAAATTACAAATTTTTATAGATACATTTATAAATAATATATATTGACACTGCATGCTCTAAAAATAATTATAAATGTAGTTATAACTAAGTCCAAATGAAATATTTGTAAAATTAAAAACATTAAACTAAAATTTAAAGGTATTACAGAGTGACTAAGAAAGACTATCAACCAAACAAGCATTTGACATTAGAATGAAATTTTAGGGGAAAATGGAATAGAAATATAAGGAGAAAAATGAGTGATGTTATATTTATATGTTTTTAAATGGCTGATTGGTATCAAATCTCAACAGTACTTGGGTTATATAGTAAATATATCTGAGGAATGACGTAATAGTGATATTTTAAAATGTTAATATTTATAAAATACTGGAAATTAAATTCTTTACAGCTATTTAAGCTTTGATTCAAACAAACCCTCGGATGTAAATGTACACATGTTCACGAGGAGACACAGGTTTTCACAAGTCTATTAGAAAGAACACCAGCAGGGGTCGATGTTCCGGCATGGCAAGTGAGGCTACTGCCTGGACCGCTGACATCCCATAAAGATGCCAGTTCTTATCCCGGCTGCTCCAATTCTGATCTAGGTCCCTGATAATCTTTGGCTTTGGGCTGGCCCAACCCTGGCCATTGCGGCCATCTGGGGACTGAACCAGCAGATGGAAGACCTCTCACTGTCTCTGTCTCTCCCCTTTCTCTCTGTAACTGCCTTTCACATAAAACAAATAAATTTTAAAACAAAAGAGTGAAAGAGAGAAATGAAAGAGAGAGGAAGGGAGGGAGGGAGGGAGGGAGGGGGGGGAGGGAGGAAGGAAGAAAGGAAGGAAGGAAGGAAGACCAGCATAACGTGGGGGGATATTGACTTCATTCCTGACTCATCCCTCATCTTTCCCCCCAAGTTAGTTGATGTTCTGCCTTCTCTAGAAGTTCCCTGTCCAATAAGGCAGCCGTCAGCAACACATGGTGACTGAGCACTTGGGGCCAGCGTTGTAGCATAGTGGGTAAAACCACCGCCTGCAGTGCCGGCATCCCATATGGGCGCCGGTTCGAGTCCCAGCTGTTCCACTTCCAATCCAGCTTTCCTATGGCCTGGGAAAGCAGTGGAAGATGGTCCAAGCCCTTGGGCCCCTGCACCCATGTGGGAGACCTGGAAGAAGCTCCTGGCTCCTGGCTTCAATTGGCCCAGCTCCAGCTGTTGCAGCCATTTGGGGAGTGAACCAGCAGATGAAAGACCTTTGTCTCTCCCTCTCTTTCTCTCTAACTCTGCCTCTCAAGTAAATAAAAATATCTTTAAAAAAAAGAAATGTGTCTCACCCAAACTGATGTGCTCTAACAGTTAAATTCATTGGGATTTGGAAATTTAATATGAAAAATTAAATGCAATTTATCAATATTTTATATTGATTATATATTGAAATGATAATATTTTGTAAACATTATGATCAATTATTTAAATGAATCCAATTTACTTACTTTTATCTTTTAAAAAATGTGGCTAGTGGAAAATTTTAAAATTATGTAGGAGAGGGCAGGCATTGTGTACAGTGTGTCAAGTCGCTGCCTGGGACACCAGCATCACATATGGGTGCAGGATCATCTCCCAGATGCTTCACTTCCCATCTGGTTCACTGCTAATGGCCCGGGAAAAGCCACAGAAGACGGCCCAAGTGTTTGGGCCCCTGCCACCCACCTGGGAGACCCAAATGAAGTTCCTGGCTCCTGACTTGAGCTTGATATCCAGCCCCGGCCATCGCAGCCATCTTAGGGGTAAAACCAGAGGATGAAGGATGTCTCTCTCTCTCTCTCTCTCTCTCTGTGTTTCTCCCTAATTCTGACTTTCAAATAAATAAATAATTTTTTTTGGACAGGCAGAGTTAGACAGTGAGAGACAGAGACAGAGAGACAGAGAGAAAGGTCTTCCTTCTGTTGGTTCACCCCCCAAAATGGCCGCTATGGCCGGCGCGCTGCACTGATCTGAAGCCAGGAGCCAGGTGCTTCCTCCTGGTCTCCCATGCGGGTTCAGGGCCCAAGTACTTGGGCCATCCTCCACTGCACTCCCGGGCCACAGCAGAGAGCTGGACTGGAAGAGGAGCAACCAGGACAGAATCTGGCACCCCAACTGGGACTAGAACCCGCGGTGCCAGCACCGCAGGCAGAGGATTAGCCTAGTGAGCCGCGTTGCCGGCATGGGACCTCAGACTTTTAGAAGCAATTCTGCACCTGTTATTTCCCAGACATGCTCTCTGGGCCTGTAGCATCATAAGGTGGATTGCAGTGAGAACACTCCTGGTGGAGGGCACACGGAGGCCCTCTGTCTGAGAGACAAAGTGTGAGAAGACACACCTCTGGCTGAAGCAACCTCACTGATCCTCAAGTCCCGGGCCACAGCAGAGAGCTGGACTGGAAGAGGAACAACCGAGACAGAACCAGCACCCCAACTAGGACTAGAACCCGGAGTGCCGGTGCCACAGGCGGAGCATTAGCCAAGTGAGCCATGGTGCCGGCCTAAATAAATAAATCTTTAAAAAAAATATGTAGGAAGGAGGGTCTTCAAAATGTTCTGGAAAACACATATTGTAAAAGAAAGCAAGCCTGGATTTAAATATTTTTTTTGCACCAGCATAAAGTTAACTTTTAATCCCATTGTTTCCCACAAAATTTTTGAGTACCCTTATATGTGGTTCACATTTTATTTCTAGAGCTATCTTTCAAGTTGAGCAACGTTGACTATTTTGTGACTTTGGTGGCACGGGCATGTAATAGGTTCCTGAGAAGTGAGCTAATACCCATCAAATAGGCAATACTACTTAGCCGCTGCAATTATAATTCCTGACAGTTTCTCTTAATTAAGGAAAAACTACTGGGGCTGGTGCTGTGGCGTAGCAGGTAAAGTCACCTCGCCTGTGGTGCTGGCATCTCCTACGGGTGCCAGTTCAAGTTCCAGCTGCTCCACTTCCAATCCAGCTCTCTGGGAAGATGGCCCAAGTCCTTGGGCCCCTGCAACCACATGGGAGACCCAGAGGAAGCTCCTGGCTCCTGACGTCAGATTGGCCCAGCTCCAGCTATTGAGGCCATTTGGGGAATGAACGAATCAGCAGATGGAACTCTCCCTCTCTCTCTCTCTCTCTCTCTCTCTCTCTCTGCTTCTGCCTCTCTGTAACTCTGCCTTTCAAATAAATAAATAAATCTTTTTCAAAGAGATTTTTAAAAGCTGTTACAAGCCACCTAAATATACCACTTACATGCATGTGTATGCGCACATACACTCCTAAAACGTGCTCACAACAACTAATCTCCACCCCCCAAATCAAGAGAGTAAAATATTAAATACCATACCTCTCTTCGTAAGGGTGATGGAAGATTCCGCGCTTTCAATCCCTCCCAATTAAAGCCATTTAACCACCTGGGAAATGAGACAAGTACAGAGGAGATGACTTACTTGATAACGTATTAGAATGTCAGGTAATCTGTCAAGGAATTCCGCGGCAGGCTCCCTGCCTGCAACAGTGCAGCTCTGAGTGACCAGAGGGAAACACACAGCCATCCTGGCTGGCTGTCACATTAACTCCATGCCCACTGTCCTCAAGTGAGTATTTAATGCAGCTCAGTACTAACTCTAGTTTTCCCATCATACTTCCTTGGGCTAATTCACTCTCTGCCTCCCCCTCCCCAAACTTAGAACTTCCTTCCAATACTCAGCCCCAAGAGATGATCTGACCTCCTATTTCTTTGAGACAACTGAAGCAAAAAGCAAATCTCCACAATCTCCCACCAGCATCTCTGCCCACCTACCCACATCCGTGAGTGACCTTCTCTCTATATGATGAATTAATTGCCTTTGCTTCTACTGAAGATCAATCCTTATACTGTATACTTGATTCCAATACCTCTTCTCTTTGCAAAAACATACTCCTATAGTTCTCATTCCTGAATTTTCAATGCCCTGCCTGCTGGATCAACCCCAGCCACACAGAAATGCTTTACTTCTTCCAACAACAAAACACCCTCCCTTGACCTGAGTTCCCCTAGGACTCTCATTCCTGCCCACTAGAGAACTCCTGGAGCTGTCTAATCACCTGATATACTGACTTTCTCCTGAGCAATTACACAATCAGGTTTCATATCCTCCACTCCACGGAACCACCTCACTTCCCCTGTCACCTTATTTGATCTTTTAGCATTTCCTGCAGTTCATCGTTCTCACTTTCTGAAACACTCTCTTTGGCTTTCGAAGCCCATTGTTGTCCAGGTTTTCTTCCTCCCTTCTTGGGTTCTTTCCTCATTTGCCACTGCTCTTTCCTCATGAAGTTGGTGCACTCCAAGGCTCACTCCTTGGGTCTCTTCTCTTTCCAACTACTTCCACTCTCTAGGTAGTCTCATTCGGTCTTATGTTTTTAAATAGAATCTCTGTATTTATTCCTCCTAAAGGTCTATTTCCAACCAAGACCTCCTCACTGATTTCCAGGCTAACATCTGTAACTCCTGTTCATCATCTCCCGCCTGCATGTGCAATAGGCAGCTAGCATATGTTAGGTCCAAATTAGAGCTCCAAATTTTGTCCAGCAAACTTGCTTCAACCTTCCAGTTGCTTAAACCCAAGGTAATGGAGTTATTCTTTCTCTCACATCCTCCCTCACTCCTCAGGCAAATCCTTTTAGTACTACCTTCAAAATGTATCTGTATTCACGATCTAACCAATCCACAAAATTTTCATTCTGCTAGAATAAAGACAGCCTTTTGCTTTGTCCTTGGGCAAAAACTGAGCAGCAAGGGTTATCATTTAAAATGCAACCAGTTCCCACAAAACTCCCCAGGATCATCCATGTGACTCAGTGCAAGAGGCCAAGTCTTTGCCATGCCTTTATTTTCACCTCCCACGCGTTACCGACCCACTCTTCCCATCACCACCCTCACATCATCTTCCCACCGTCTTCCTTGTCTTTCTCTGTCTCCCTTCCTCATTTATCTCCTCACCATTCTTTCAACAAACCAGAAATCCCCCCCCCCCCCGCCCCTTTAAGGACTAGATTTGTTCCCTTCCTGGATTTCCACATGGCTCCGACCTTCAACACACACAGGTCTTTCATCTAAGGTTGCCTTTTCTGCGAGGTCTTTTTTGGCCATCAAACCTAAAATCGCAACCCCTCTTCCTTCACACACACACACTTCTTCAGCCCCTACCACTTCCACGTTTCTCCTTGGCACTTCCCACTGTCTGATATATTACTTAGCTATCTTAGTTTTTCCCTTTCCCACTAGACTGCAGCCTCCATGAAGGCAGGAATGTTTGTCTCTTTTCTATCTTTCAATGCCTTTAAAATTTGGGGCAGTGCTTCTCTCAGGACAGGGACTCTGGCAGTGTTTGTTGAATGACTAATGTGTGATGAGAAGCCATTAGAATGTTCTAGTCTTAAAGAGATGATTCTGACTGCTATATGGAGAATGAGCACCGGGTCTGGGATGGCGCAGGGAGGTGAAGGGTTGTGTGTGGGAAGGCAGGGAAGCTTTTAGGAGGCTGGGACATTCCTCTGTCAGTCATGTGGGAATTTACACTCTTCTCCCTTTCTCTCTCTTCTCACCTCCGGAGTTGCTTTTAGTTCAATCTTTCGCAGGATTTCCTATTCTAAGTCTAAGCTTAGCAGTGGCAAAAAACTAAAAACAGAGAGCGCACTCTCTGACACATTTCTTTCTAGATGCCATTCTTTATGCCAAGTGCCATTTTAGTGGAAGGTACCAGAACCTCAGTCAAGGAGTGAGTGCCAGACAGAAGTCCAGCTGCTTTACCTCCCTCCTCTGCCCTTGCTGTGAAACCACAGAAGTCCCCTCCCTACACACCCATCACATCTGCAACAAACCAAGGCTGCATTTGTAGCAGCTTCTAGATGCACAGTTCGTTTTTTTTTTTTTTCCCCACTAAATACAACAACAGTTCTTTTTAACGTGTCTCTCAATGATGTCTACACAGAAGGTACTCCACAAATGATTAAAAACGATTACTGTAACCTTCTACTGAATCACAGGGCCTGTGCATTTTTTTGCAGAGTACTTGTTAGACATTGACCCATGGCAGTAATTACTTAACATGAGTGGCCATTCACTTGACACTTGGCCTTGGACACTAAGCGCATGTTCAGCAACTGTGAGCCAGCATTCACTTGTGTGTGAAAAGTAGTCACCAGAGAAATATTAGTAGTAATGGTGCAGAAATTATTCCTTTGTTTGTGGAAGTCTTATAGAGGCTATCCTTGAAAGCCATTTCAGAGATCAAAAATATTTTAGATGATATTAAAATACTGGAAACAAGTTATTCCTCTTCCTCTCAGGAAAGATTGAACCAGACCCTGCAAGCACAGTCATTCCCTTTTGAAACAAGAGTCAGGAGACTCTAACAATTGGACTTCACTGTAAGCTAGTTTGTAAACAGGAGGGAGAGGAACTCCATAATTATTTTTAGGAAATATGATTTAACACAGAATGGATAAACCCCTATAATATGCCACATTGGATTGTTGTTAAATACAAAATGAGGTAAACAGCCCTCTAAGGGGAAAAAAAAGTGTTACTTTAGAGTAGGAAAATGTGATGGAAACTTTAAAAAGAATTTCTTTTTAACTCCAAAACTATACTGACTTGAAAAGCTATAAGCCGGCACTGCGGCTCACTAGGCTAAACCTCTGCCTTACGGCACCGGCACACCGGGTTCTAGTCCCCGTCAGGGCGCTGGATTCTGTCCCGGTTGCCCCTCTTCCAGGCCAGCTCTCTGCTGTGGCCAGGGAGTGCAGTGGAGGATGGCCCAAGTGCTTGGGTCCTGCACCCCATGGAAGACCAGGAGAAGCACCTGGCTCCTGCCTTTGGATCAGCGTGGTGCACTGGCTGCAGCGCGCCGGCCGTGGCGGCCATTGGAGGGTGAACCAATGGCAAAGGAAGACCTTTCTCTCTGTCCCCCTCTCTCTCTCCCTGTCCACTCTGCCTGAAAAAAAAAAAAAAAGGCTATAAACCTTGAAGGCTTCTTAAAAACACTTCTATTTGGAGGCAGAAAAAGGTCTATTGTTCTGAAATCCTCGACTCCTCCCTTTATAGCTTCATAAGCACCATGAAAATAGAGTGAAATAATGGGCTGGAACTCTTCGCGCTCAGCATAAGCCACTGTGTAGACGTGTGCACCTTCATTAACTCTCCCCTGGACTCCTGCACCCAGGCTCCACAAGGACTCAGGACTGAGACAATCCTGCCAGTACTAACAACAAGCAAACCAATCCCTACAGAGAAAGAAATTAAAATTCCTTTCTGACCATGCAGAGGTGAGAAAATCTTTTAGCATCCATTTGCGTGTGGGTCACAATTTGACAGCTACATTTAAATGAGCCTTGGGTAAATAAGAAGTAAAGGACGAAGCTGCAGCCTGTTAGCACGGCTATCACTTCTGTTTCCCAATTACCCTAAAGTAAAACATAACTCTTCTTTAATGAGGGACGTGGGAAATCCACTGAAAGAGCAACTTGCATTGATGGGAGCCTTCTGTCTACAGAATGAATGGTGTGTCTATGTGTCATTTGATAGTGAGAAAAATGATGGTGACAACAGCAAGTCATGCAGGAAGAGGATAAACTGGAATCCAACACAGTAATGAACTTTATGACTGGGGGCAATCAAAAGGATGACAACAATGAACACTAAAATACTAGGAGATGTGCATGTCTGTGGGGAGCAATCCGGACTAGACTAAGTTACTCGAATTAGGACTTATTCTATGCATCTGCTCTCCCACAATATGGCGCTGGGAGAGAAGTAAACAGCTTCCGCACAGCTGCCTCCAGTTCAACCAATTAACTGTAGGACTTGCTCCTGATTGGAGAGCAGCGTACTCAGCCGAGTTGGGATTGGCGGAGGAGGACTATAAAGGAGGAGAGAGACGGCATGCACCAGGGAACATCTATGGGGAACATCTAAGGGAACCCGTGCAGCCCCCCAGAGAGCCGGCCGGCGGTGTGCCGCTCCCCTGCGGAAGTGGGGAATGCGGCCAGGGGGAACTGCCCTTCCACGGAGGTGGAAGGGATAGTAGCCAACCCGGGAAGAACCAGCAGCAAACCCGGGGAGGGCCGAGCAGACAGAAAGAACAGCGCAGGGTCCTGTGTCGTTCCTCCACGAAGAGGGGGAGCGACATAATGGTGCCGTGACTCGGATAGGAAACCTAGCTCGGATAGGAAACTTAGAACGGATAGCAAACTTAGGAGGGAAGAAACGGGAAGAACTGGGAAATTACCGGAGAGAGAGACTAGCAAACAGCCTAGGGAAAAGCCGGCCGAAAAGGGTGCCGGAAGAAGCTGTTGAAAGCCTAGGCATAGACTCGGATACGGACTACGGGGGGAAGCTGGGAGAAATCTTTAAGGTCGAAAGCGAAAGTGAAAGCTAGAACAAACAGACTCGGACGCGGACTGTGGGGAGAGGCCAGGAGAAATGAGGGAGGAATATCGTTGGAGGAAAGCTTGGGGAAACATACCGGGTAGAGAAAAATGTTAGGGAAATTGAAGCCGCGGGGGGCAGGCCAAGGCGGAGACGAAAGCCACTTTGGGGTTCTCAAGTTAGCCCGGGAATAGGGGGCGAAAAGTTGAAACCAGAAGCTGAGACGTAAGCCAGATTGGGATCCGTCTGATTAGCCCGGGGAGCAAAGGACGGGAAGCCAAATCGTGGGGCGGAGACGTACGCTGGGTTGAATTCGCCAGGCTAGCCCGGGGAACTTAGATTGAATCCTAGTGGCGGAGACGCAAGCTACGCTGTGTTACTCGCGGAAGCCGCCGCGTGCAGAGAGAGCACGGGGCGTGAATAGATAGGGAACGCTGGCGTAGGCCGTGGTTCAGACGCGAAAGGGTTAAGCGTGGAGACCGCGGACCGCGCAAAGCCGGGAAGCCGCGCAGAGAGGCGCGCAGGCTGAAGCGGCGCAGAGCCGGGAACCCGCCGGCGGGGCGAGGTGCCGGAAAGCCGCAGGGATAAGAGAAACAGAAGTTTGGAAGTGAAGTAAAAGAGAAATGGGAATGCTGGAAGATAGAAGTGAAATGGGAGAGGTAGGAATGCCCGGAGATAGAGAAATAGAGAAAAATAAGGCCTCCCCTCAACATGCCAATTAGAAGGCTTGGATTCGGTCTGCCTAATCAAGTGAGGCGATGAGCACCTGCGGGCAGCTAGCAGCTTATGCGCCGCAGGTCACCGAAGACAGGCACGAATTAACATCAGTAAGGCTTCCCCACAATACAACAATATTAAGCTTGGATTCGGTCTGCCTGATTTAAGGCGGTAAGCGCCAGCAAAGCTCGACCAGAGTATGAGCTGCAGGTCACCGAAGATAGGCACGAACCAACACTAATAAGTCTCCCCCACAATACGGCAATGAGAAGGCTTGGATTCGGTTTGCCTGATAGGTTTTGTAAACACCTGCAGGCAGTTCTAGCAGAGTAGAGCATGCGCTGCAGGGCACCGAACACAGGCACGCATCAGCGCCTAAAAACCTCCTCACAATGGCGAAGAGAGGACCCGGATTCGGTTTTCCTGATTGATAGGACTTGTAAGAGCCTGTGGCAACGCTAGCAAGTAGAGCAGAGTGTGTGCCGTGGGACACCGAAGACAGGCGCGTATCAACGCCAAAAAATAAAAAGAAAGGGGGATCTGTGGGGAGCAATCCGGACTAGACTAAGTTACTCGAATTAGGACTTATTCTATGCATCTGCTCTCCCACAATATGGCGCTGGGAGAGAAGTAAACAGCTTCCGCACAGCTGCCTCCAGTTCAACCAATTAACTGTAGGACTTGCTCCTGATTGGAGAGCAGCGTACTCAGCCGAGTTGGGATTGGCGGAGGAGGACTATAAAGGAGGAGAGAGACGGCATGCACCAGGGAACATCTATGGGGAACATCTAAGGGAACCCGTGCAGCCCCCCAGAGAGCCGGCCGGCGGTGTGCCGCTCCCCTGCGGAAGTGGGGAATGCGGCCAGGGGGAACTGCCCTTCCACGGAGGTGGAAGGGATAGTAGCCAACCCGGGAAGAACCAGCAGCAAACCCGGGGAGGGCCGAGCAGACAGAAAGAACAGCGCAGGGTCCTGTGTCGTTCCTCCACGAAGAGGGGGAGCGACACATGTCTAAGAAATCCACCATGTGTCTCTGCTCCTTCCCCTCCTCCTAATTTCCCTCCTCCACTTCTTCTTCCTGACACACCCTGAAGGCAGAATTCCAATGAATTTACAATGTGAAATACACAGTTGTATTTCAAGTAAGTTCCTGTCTATGCACAGCAGCGCTGGAAGCTGATGCCCAGCCACAGCTACTGAGGAAAATGAATAATGATTCTGTACAGCAGCCACACCTCTCCTCTATGCGCCCACTGGGCTGATGCCCTCCTGATTCTTCCGTGAAAATATCTATCTGGGGATGAAACGTCGAGAGAGATTTTTATTTCTAAAAGGGATTACATCAATGTAATCCAAATGTACATCCAAATGTAATCCAATGTACATCCAAAGGTTTTCAATGTTGAAGCTACCAAGCTTATTTCTTGTAGTACACATTGTACTCTTAGAAGTGGCATTTTTGGCCGGCACTGCGGCTCAATAGGCTAATCCTCCACCTGCGGTGCTGGCACTCCGGGTTCTAGTCCCTGTTGGGGTGCCGGAATCTGTCCCGGTTGCCCCTCTTCCAGTCTAGCTCTCTGCTGTGGCCCAGGAGTGCAGTGGAGGATGGCCCAAGTGCTTGGGCCCTGCACCCGCATGGGAGACTGGGAGGAGGCACCTGGCTCCTGGCTTCAGATCGGCGCAGCACGCTGGCCTTAGCGGCCATTTGGCGGGTGAACCAATGGAAGGAAGATCTTTCTCTCTGTCTCTCTCTTTCATTGTCTAACTCTGCCTGTCAAAAAAAAAAAAAAAAGTGGCATTTTTATATTCACAAATCCTACACAAAATGAAAATGTTTTGATGACTGCAGGATTTAGCTAGACACTGATTAAAAAAAATCTTGAAGGCTTGATATGCTGTCGCTCCCCCATTCGCGGAGGAACAACACAGGACCCTGCGCTGTTCTTTCATTTGCTCAGCCCTTCCCGGGTTTGCTGATGGTCCTTCCCGGGTTGGCTGGCAACCCCTCCACCTCCGTGGAGGGGCAGTTCCCCTGCCATTTTCCCCACTTCCGCAGGGGAGCAGCACACCGCCGGCCGGCTCTCTCAGGGGCTGCTCAGATGTTATCCGGATGTTCCCCTTAGATGTTCCTGGTGCATGTTGTCTCTCTCCTCCTTTATAGTCCTCTTCCACCAATCCCAACTCTGCTACCCACACGCCGAGTACGCTGCTCTCCTCCAATCAGGAGCAGGATCAGCTCCTGCAGGTTATTGGTCGAACTGGAGGCAGCTGTGTAGAAGTTGTTTACTCCTCTCCCAGCGCCATATTGTGGGAGAGCAGATGCATAGAATAAGTCTTAATTCCAGTAACTTAGTCTAGTCCGAGTTGCTCCCCACAATATGCCACATGTGATACTTAATAAAATCAGAGAATATGTGCTACGGAATTATCATTGTTTCAGAAGGCCAGTTCAGAAACGTACAAAACTAGAAAGGCACATGCTAGATTGCTGCATGAGGATAGGGCATTACTTAAGGTTCTGTGCAATCCGCGTACTTTATTTCAAAAAGTAAAATAAAAAAATGAGGCTTCACACTTTGGAAAATTAGATTTAAAATGAATATATAACATTAATTAAAATTGAAATACAAAATGCATGCTCATCAACTTACAATGGGTCATGTCCTGGTAAGCCCATCATAAGTTGAAAATATTCTAAATTGAAGGTGCATTGACTCCACCTAAGCTACCTAACATCACAGCTGAGCAATACAACACACTAGAGCATCGGTCTTTCAACTCCCTTTGTGAACTTTGGGCTGTGTGGGAGCTCTGGCTGCTACTGCAGTCCAGCACCATGAAAGTGGAAGTATTATACTTCATATCACCAGCTTGGGAAAAGATCTACATGCAAAATTCAAAGTGTGGCATCTTCCGAATGTGCTTCATTTTCACATTAATTACTAAGTTGAACCATCTTAAGTCTGAGACAACCTGTACTATTTAACAATGGTTTTAGCTGACCCATTATCTTGAATATTGACACCAATGACTAATCCTCCTTTATTTACAAATTAAATGCCCATTAGAACTTAATTCATCAACAGAATCTAGTAATAAAGCTAGTAATAAAGATAGCAGTGGATACAAAACTAGATTGCAATGACCTCAAGATATGATTTTGTAACTTGTTTAGTAACTTTACTCATTGATTTCTAGCATTACAGAAATCACTTTGAGATAAATTACTGTAACTACTTCTAGTAAAACAGAAAAAGGCACCAAAAAGGGGGAAAATAAGTCTCCATAGGAACCCTTCTGGTTTACTGAGAGAAGCTGTTAAGTATCCAAAATAATGCTATAAGTTTCTCTATTTTTATAGGCAAAGAACAAGTAACTATGTACCTGTGTTTCTTAATGTCATTGATTCCATTCTTCAGATTTCCCAGTCTTTCTGTTGGGTTTTGCCTAAAACAATAATTTTTAAAGCTAGTTTTAATAATTATACTTGAGTGAATTATACATTAACATTTAAATTTGGCTCATTAATTAATTTATTCAACAACATTCATAAAATTTCTGCTGTAGTCCAGGTATCTGAATATAGAGAGATTAAAACAACAGGGTCTCTTCCTTATGGGGAGTGGGAAATGGGAGCACAAGTGAATTAGAGTTATATATTCCTAACAGAAGCACAGGAGGGTGCTATCTTGCCAATCCAGCTGAGAAAACCTGGGAAAGCTTTAGCGAATCATTAACATCTAAGCTGGAATCTAAGAAGCATGCAGAAATTCCTATTAGCCAACTTTATAATGCTTTTTCAAAAGTTCAAATGCACAAAAATATCAGCAAAATGAGGTTTAGACAAAAAAAAATCTAGAAGTGTCCTATTCCTTGATAAATGATTTTTAATAGTAAGTAGAAATCTGGGGGTAATTTAAAAGAGGAATATTCTTTTTAAAATGAAGATGGAAAGAGGATATATAATATTTTATCATCATCACTGATTTTGTCTTGAGATAGTAAAACTATAAATTAATCACCCAGTTTTTAAACTAAGGTTTGTGGTTCTGTTTTGCTCTATGGCAGATGAAGATGATTCCCAAAGGTAACCTATAAAATGTAGATCTCTTAAAACTATTAGATACTGTGGTTCTATAACATGAGACAAACTCAAACTCCTATCTCAGATAGCAAAATAGATCCTGACTGTCTAATATAATTCAGCTACGGAGAAATGTACCAAAAGTAAACACAGAATTTAAAACCATATGGAAACAGAAACTGGAAGCCTTTGTGGTGTCTCCAAGACAAGAGGTTACTTGTCATCATTCTCACCTGCAAAGCCTCCGGATCAAATCCTCAGGTCGTCTGGTTATCTTTCTAGGAAAATCCATTTTTTCAATTCCTTTGAGAATCAGATTGTAGGTCATCATTTGGTCAATCCCAGAAAAGGGTGGGCTAGAGAACATTCAAAATAAGACACGTTCAGGTCAGAGTCGGAGACACACTGGGAGCTACCTTGCTTCTTCCTTCTTTCCGCCCTACCTCCATTATTTCCTTCTTTCCTTTCAGTCTCTCTCTTTCCTTAGTAGTTTTAAAAAACGTGAATGTATGCCAAAAGTCAATTCACAAATTTCGCATCACTTAACCAATGCCACACACATAAGGAGGGTACTTCAAACAGTTTGTGGAAAAATGGAATTGAAAGGTAACTTTAGTTCAGTGCAAAAAAATTGAAATTCATGCAGAATTTCTTAGGTAGTGATGAGCACTGAAAAGAAAAATAAAAGAGGGAACAGAGAGTAACCAAAAGTGTGATTTTTTTTTTTAAACAGAGTGAAAAGAAAATGCCTTTCTCATGAATATTGAAAATGGAGCAGAGGTGTTGGTGGAAACAGAGAGTGGCTGAGCCACACAGTAATCTGTGGGCAGAGGGCTCCAGCACAGGAAGTACAAAGGCCATGTCCCAGAAGTGGAGCAGTAAGATGGGCAGTGTGGTCACTGCACTAAGCAGCAGAGGAACACAAGGGTCAAGGGCAACATCATACAGATCTGGTAGCCTATGGTAAGAATCCGGGATTCTATGAGTGTTGGTCTAATTCACAGCAGCCAGAGTAATCTTCATAATTTGTGGAGAATGAACTGGGATGATGGAGATGAGGATGGAAAGAAGGCCTAAGAGCCTGGACTAAAACAGTGGTGCCGTAGGTGGTGGGCCATGGATAGACAAAGGATCTCTCCAGAACAGGCAATGGTCAGAAAGCTGTGTCTCCCAAATTCATATGGTCACACTCTAACCCAAAGCAACGGTATTCAGAGGCAGGGCTTATGGGAGGTAACTTGGTCATGAGGGTGAGGGCCTCATGAATGGTGTTAGTGTCTCCCTACGACAGGCCAGGGAGCTGACTGGCTATCTTTCCACCATGTAGGGATCAGAGGAGAGGCTGGTATTCTATAGCACAGAAGAGGGCCCTCACCAGAACCTGAGCAGTTTGGCACCCTGATCTGAGACTTCCAGCCTCCAAATGAGAAGTAAATGCACTTTGTTATAGCAGCCAGATCTGAGACAGACAGTAAAGCTAAAGGGATTTGTGAATGGGGTTGACATAGTGAATGGGAGACAGGTTTTGGCCGGGTGCCTAGAGGCTGGAGCTATCATTACCAAAAGAGTGGGCGGGGGTGAGGTGATAACCAGGTTACAGGAAAAGGAATCAAGGGTTATGTTTTGAACATCCACATGGAGAGGCTAAGCAGGCAGATGGTTTCAGGGAAGCTGTCGGGAATGGGAATGGAGCTGTAATGTGGGGACCATCAGATGGTATTTATGGCCATGGAACTTGACGTTAACATCCAAGGAGCAAGCGAATACCGAAGAGGCCAGTGCCTGCAGTGGCTCCATGTTGAGTGCTCAGGAAGTTGAGAGAATCCAGCTACAGAGACAAAGAAGGAGCCGCCATGTGGGAAAAGGAGAGACAGGGAGGTCCTGGCAGTCAAGGGAAAGAGGTATTTGAAGGAAAATATCGCTATGGGACTGAAAATTGACCACTGAAGTTGGGTAACGTTTTCATGCGTATATTTTGCCTTGAAAAACACTTTCATACCTTTGCTATCATTTGCTTTTTGAAAATTAAGGATAACTTTCATGAACCCCTCTGCTGTATCTCAGTCATGCTTGAGTCCTTTTGACACTTTTTTTTTTTTTGACACTGAGAGTTCCCACCCTTGCCAATAAGCAAAGTCAGCACGCCGACTATTTAATACTCCATGTTTCCCTCGTAAAGAAAATGAGACCAAAAACAAAGAACATTGCTATGATATTTCCAACATATGTGTTTCCAACTACACTGTTTGGATTGGTTTGTTCTTTACTTGCTTTTTCATTTCCATTTTCCTCCTGATATTCTAGAGTTCGGGGCACTTAAAATTAACTTTTACCTTGCCCTTCCATGGAAATGTTTGCAAAAGGAATGTCCCAACTTTTTTATGACAGCTCAAGGCCATCTGGTCAATTCCAAATTGTTAGGTCCCCCACCCCACTTCCTTATTTCCTTACTTTAACTCTCTTTTCCTTGTTACAATTCATCCTAGCTGGTGAAGACTGAGATGAGTGTTCTGCAGTTCCCTACATGTCTCTTAGAAATGCAACTGACTAGTTTCCCAAAGATGAGAAACAAACGCTTAAAAGAGAAGTCTTTGTGATAGTCTGGATGACTATCAGAAAATGTTTTCTTCTTTCCTTTAGAATCTTAGCAATGAATGCTTGAAAATTAGTACAGATAATATAAAGTGATCTTTCAGATCTATTCACTCAATACATGTGGACAAAGATGTACAATGCAGTCACAGGTGAGCTAACACGGCACTTGGTAGTGTCAAAGCTCAAGAACATCCCGTAAGCTGCTTTTCTGCCAAGGGTGTGCTCAGACTGATATCCCCATCAATGAACTCACTCCAGTGTTTCTTAAACCATTCCATGTGTGAAGCGTCTCTGAAATTAGGACTGAGAATATCTGGTTATAAAGGGTAACGTGGATCACTGAATCAGCTAATGAAAAATGGAGATAGAAAACCAGAAAGCAAATTGATCTGAAGCCTGAGTGTCCACGCACAATATCATACACACACACACACACACACACACACACACGTGTGTGTGTGTATGTGTAACAGAAAGAGGGTCACAGTCAGAGTCAGAAAAAATTACTGTCTTAAGGCAGGTAGTCTTCTCAGCTGGTTTCCTAAACTATAAAATTTAAATAATAACATAATAGCAGTAATATTTCCTGCCTTACCTTCCACCCAAGTTTGTGGAAACTAACCTACATAATACAAATGTAAGTGCTTTGAAACTGTAGAATGCTTCACAAGCGTGAGTCCATACGGAAGGGTTTTCCAAAAAATTGTGAGAAATGACTGTTATAAACAACTAGACATGTATTCCAATTTTTTCACATCAAAATAAACTTGCTTTTAAATTCCATTTTATCATGAACCTTTTGAAGTCCTCTTACATTACAAACAGCTTAGATGTGTGTTGGGTGTGTATGTGTGTGTGTGTATATGTGTGAATGTGTGTTAAGTATCAGGTATCCTGGTAATAGTCTTTTAGTCTCTTTGGGAGTGACAATTCAATTTTCACCGCTAAACCCCTGCTGTGTCTTGTCTCTGTTCATTATCACTTCTAGAAAGGAGTTGACAAGGAGATTAAAATTTAAATCCAGCAATGTGGCTTTCTCTTAGCATTTCTGGTTAATGATGATGGGAAAATGGAAATCTGAGGCTAAATTTAGTTTTATGATTAATAAATTTAACTGAAACAGGACTGCTATTTTTCTCAATTACAAAAAAGAAGAAACAATAACATAGCCTATAATTTTTACTCCTCCTCTTACTATTATGCTCAGTTGTCGAAGCCTTCGCATATTTAATGTGTTATCTATAACAAGGACCTTGCCATTTTGGGAAACACTAGCAATTCTGCTTTCCTTAACCATCTTGAATACTTGCTCCATAATACAAACTGGCAAGCTCCCTGCATTTGAAGCAATAGAAAGAGGAAAGGCATCAAAAACATTTCCAAAATGATCATCTTTTACATAATAAATTGGTTCTCATTATTAAGTTATTTTCACACTTCTCTAAAGAACAGCTAACCCAAACTGGAGGCTACTTACTTGCCCGTTAGTAGCTCATACACGAGGATTCCCAGTGACCAAAAGTCCACACTGAAGTCATGCCCTTTGTTAAGAATGACCTCAGGAGCCACATACTCTGGAGTCCCACAGAACGTCCATGTCTTCTGTCCAGATCCAATTTTTTTAGCAAATCCAAAGTCAACCTAGAAAAGAATGTCAAAGACATTTTCAGAGGCCATGAAACTCATGCTCCTTTTTAAGTCTCCCTAACTTCCAAAATGTTCCAAAACCTCCTTCTAACTTTCTAAACCTTCTTTTCTCATACTTTCCTTCAACACATGCACGTGCACACACCCACACACACGCACGCACGCATGCACACACTCATATATTCCTTTGAGGATCAGGTGTGGATCAAATTGCTCAGGACACTTGGAGGAAAAGAATAGTTTAGAAAAGGGGGTGGGGGCTGGCGCTGTGGCGCAGTAGGTTAAACCTTTGCCTGTGATGCCTGGCATCCCATATGGGCACCAGTGCTAGTCCCAGCTACTCCACTTCCAATCCAGCTCTCTGCTGTGGCCTGTGAAAGCAGTAGAAGATGGCCCAAGTGCTTGAGCATCTGCAACCACGTGGAAGACCAGGAAGCACCTGGCTTTGCATCTGGCAGCCCTGGCCATTGCGGCCATTTGGGAAGCAAACCAACAGATGGAAGACCTTTTCTCTGTCTCTCCCTCTCACTGTCTGTAACTCTACCTCTCAAATAAATAAAGTAAAACTCAAAAACATGTTTTTTTTTTAAAAAACTGCAGTTTAGAAAAGGGGTTAGGATATAACGATGCATAAAGCTCAGGGCAAGCAGGACTTAAAAAAAATCGATATTAGCATTCATTGGGAAGAGGAAGGAATGGGAAGGTGATTAGCTCCTGTACACTTAAAACTCCATTGTGGAAGTGAAAATAATAGCAAAATGGAGTCTGAGAATGGAACTACTGCTGGGAAAACAGATGCTTAAAACTCTGGACAGTGTTCAAAATCCATTAGACACAGTGTGTGCAGCCTACACCTCCAGCAGTCCACAGCAAAGCCAGCATCATCCCAACCCACTTTTGGCAGGCCCTGCACACTTCCAGGCTCCCCCAGGGAGGTGGATAGTGGGTGGTGCCTGCATTCATTGACTTATTCTGAAGGCATCCACACAGCACCCACCACAGGCCAGGCTTTGTGCTAAACCTGCAAGGTACAAAGATTGCTCTGAGAAGCTCACAGCATAGAGAAAACCACCAGAGACATGATTAGCATCAGACATGGTACCTCAGGGAACAAAGCATACACTCAGAGGGCCACCTGTGAACCCCGGGTGGAGTTTTAGGCTCCTGGCTTTGGCCTGGTCCATCCCCAGCCATTGTAGCCACTTAGGTAGTGAAACAGTAGATGGAAGATCTCTTTCTTTCTATTTCTTTCTCACTCTCTCTGTGACTCTGCCTTTCAAGTAAATAAATAAATCTTAGAAAAATACATAGTTCCAGAATAATAGGTTGGAGAAGCTGCTACGAGGAGGTAACATCTGAGGTTGGCCCTGGCTGAGGATTAGGGACAAATCCAGGGTAATGAATCAGTGCTACTCCTGTAGAATAGGCCCTTGCACTTCTCTGAGTTGTTATTCAATGCACATAGTGCACAGAACAGACAGGAAAGAAGGTTGAAGATGTAGAACAGCCCTCTTGGTCTTGAGGCAGTGTATATGACAAACCTCCTGCCCTGGAAAACCAAGATTCCTTCTACAGGGGCATACAGCATGGATTTTTCATGTATGATACATACAGAAACTGTTTTAACAAAATCACCCTCCACTTTCCTCAAGAAAGCAGGCACACACACATTGTTCCCTGGCTTCAACTTGTGTATTTTAGTAGCTTCACTATACATGGACCATCTCAATAACATGGCACTAATCTTGACTAAAACACGAAATGAACAAAGGTAACATAATAAAATAAGCCCTCAGGTAGAACAGTGTGGGTCAATAAGTGATAAATATGAATATCTAAAATATTTTTACCTTAAATAAATCTCTTAGAAATTTAACAGAAGAGCAAGAGCTTTCTTATTGGAAAACAACTAATTTAAAGTGGACTATTATTGGTTTTCTTTTCATTCATACAAAATGACTTGCAAATATTATATCTAAAAGATGGCTTAGGGATATTATAAAACTAAATTTGTAACCAGCTGAGCTTAGCCATATCTACTTATTCCTCAGAGAAAGAACCAATATGAGATTCCTAGCTAATTTTATGAAGACTAAAATTTAAGAGATAATAAAGCAACGTTTTTAACTACATTTGAATGCACATATACATACAAATATTATATTTTGTTGGTTTATAACAGCCTTTCAACTCATTTTTATAAAATTACATTTAAGTGTTCCTTTTCAGAATGACTGGAAGTTCATCATCTATTTAGGAGGGTTTTTCCAGCTCTGAAAGTGGTATATTTTAATTTGAATTGCTGATTTTGCTTTTGAAGTATTTGCATATTGGCCCAGAGAGATAGCAGCAATTACATCAAAACCCTAAGATGTATGAAAATGCCATTTTCTTTATCTCCTTTGATCATATCAACTTTGGTCTCATTCATTTGGTCAGAGGAAATGGAACCCTTAGACCCATCCAAAGTCATTTGCTTAAAATAGTAGATCTCAGATCTATGTGAGATTCTGTATATTGTCTATAAAATCAAGCTACTTCTGTCCATAGTATCGTGAACACCACCACAAAGCTTCAATCTTGTTTTTACGTCATCCCTCTGGACAACACTAGTCCTTTCACTTACTCATTCAATGAACACTTATTGAATACCACTGTGTACCAAGCACAAGGGTATGGACCAAGCCCCAGTCCTTGTAAGGCTCATAATCAGAAGGGAAGGGTAACAGCCAAAGAATGTAGTTTCATACATGATGCCAGATGGTGAAATTTGCTAAGAAGTAATGTACAGCAAGTGTTAGGTACAGGGAACAGCATAAACGTGTAAATAGGGTGAACAGGAAAAGCCTTTCTCAAGAGGTAGCATTTGGGGCGGGCTGAATGGAAACCTGAGCGAAGCAAGAGAGTTCTGTAAACAACTGAACAAGGGCTATTCTGCCAGGAAGAGCTACTGCAAAGGCCCTGAGGCAGGAATGCATGGTGAAGTGCCAGGACTGCCTGGCCACAATGTGAGACAGAAATTAGGGCAGATTATGGAATGGGCTGAAACGAGAGAGTTATTCAGATGTGCTTTCTTTCTCTGAGAAGTCATTGTACAATTCAGAGAAGGGGTATGGCATGGCTTGATTTATGCTTTACAGGGATCATTTTAGGAGCCAAGAAAATAGGGCTCCCCTGCCATACACACATGTGCACCCTTAATTTTCTCAAATTCTCCTCGGGAAATATCTCTGGAGAAGCTGTACACAGATTTTCCCATGAAACTCTCATTATTAAAGATGGCTCACATTATGCTAAAAGCTTAAAAAGCATGAAGTCTCCAAAGATTTTAATAAATGAGAAGATTTTAAGATGTCTCTAAGTCTGAAGAATGACTGCATCAATTAAGAAACAGGAAAATGCACTTTGTGGCTTGCTGGAGCTGCTGTCCAGTAAGTATGAGTTTTTTTTTTCCCAGAAGTTTCTTTCTGGGTCAGTATATTTGTCAGATATTAGTTCTCTCAGTCAATTAAAAAATGGACAGAAGGTGACCCGTCTAATTAAGCCAGATGATTCATGGAGACAGAACATTAAAAAAATATTTATATAGAATTTTTAGGGCACTTTCTTAACCCACGTCTAGACAAGGGCAAAATGGAATCTGTTTATTTGGCCAGCCAACAACCAACATTGACTTAGCGTCCCTCTGATACTAGCGTCCATCTGCTGAAACAGACAACAGTGGATGATTCCTATCCCCTGGAAGTGAGAGTGCCAGGCGATGGGGGGAGGGGGGAGAAATGGTTCAAGCAATGAGCAGGCTTTAGGGGGATGTGGCGATTCAATACCTCAAGTGTTCAGTACCAGGTGGGCAAAGAAAGGCAAGGGAAGATTTGTATATACAGACTTCACTGGAAAAAGCTGTTGAGGTTCATCTCAGATAAGTCTAAGGGATTACAGAACCAATTCTTTTCTCCTGTGATGTTCCTTAACATGGTTTATATTTCCACAATTACATCCCTGATGGCAGCCCTGTCTAATTGTGTGTGAATAAATCTGGCTTCTGGAGAACAGCCATTATGTTTTATTCATTTTGTATCTATACAGCATTTGTAATACAAGTAGATATTTAAGCATGCCTGGTGGAAATTTAAAAAAATGATAGGATAACCATTAACACTAGTTAATATATGACATATATTGAGATCTAGGAAGGTTATAGATACTTGTATGAGATGAGATTTGAACTAAGTTTCAAATGGAAACTTCTTATAACAGGAAAATTGATGAAGAAGTAGAGGGTGTCTCAGGAACAAAGTAGCAGTGTGTATGCATTAAGCACGTTAGTAGGTAAAGCTTAACATGCACAAATAATAATGCTTTGGCAACAAGAATATGGTTGGACCTGAGAATTGTTTTTCTTTCTCAAGTTAGAAAATATCTGATACATATAAAATAGTAGAATACATATACAAGTTTTAAAGCATAAGAATGAAAATACCTTTGCCCCACCACCAGTTTAAGTATGAGAAGAAAAGTGCTGTGGGAATTCTGGGTGCCCCTCCACTAGGGTCCACCTGCCCATGCCAAGAGGGCAACATTACTCTGATTTTTGCATTTATTATTTGCTTCCATTTGTTTCTGATTTTTGCATGTATCTAATATCCTTAGGTACCAAGTATTTTTCATTTTAAAAACTGTAGATCAATCTTGAATGTATTCTTAGGGAATCTGCCTTTTTATCCATGCAAAGTTATTTCTGTGAATTTAATTCATAATGAAGTTCAAGTACTTTCACTGCTGTAGCATAACATAATTTAATGAGCACTTCATGATTTTTGGTACATTATGTTATTGATGGACATTTGTGTTATCTTAAAGCTAGGAACCAGGAGCCAGGAACACAATTCAGATCTCCCACGTGGGTGGCAGAAAACCAATTACTTGACCTATCACCAATGCTTTCCAAGGTCTGCATTGGCAGGAAGCTGGACTCAGGAGCTGGAACCAGGAATGAAATCCAGATACCTCAATGTAGGATGTGGGCATCTTAAGTGCCAAGTTAAACACCTACTCCCCCTATTTTTAAATATTGGGCATTGCTCTGAGTTAGGGTAAAAAATGCATGCTACTGCTATTGCTATTTCAAAGAAGGTATGAAAACTTTATTTTCTACATTAATTTTCTTCTTCCTTGCATAATGGATTTGCCTGAGAAGCAAGGGACTCTCCTGTAACCAGTGATCTAGGTATGCTGGCTCCTTTCTTCTTAGGGCTCTGCCAGCTTCAAATCAGCTATGGCCATTGGCAACAAACCAGAAAACCCATGGTTTGAGCTGTGCACAAGTTTAAAAGTGTTGCACATCACCTTTACTAACATTTCACTAACTGTAACTTACCAGAAAGAAAGCTGAGACAGATTTGAAGAGAATGGGCCACATGACTTATTAATTTAAATCTTTTTAGTATATTCCTACAAGTTTTTATGTTCTTCAATAAAGCTCTTACATATTTCTGCTAGATTTAGTCTGAGATGAGCTGCATTTTCATGCGTTTTGTAAATGGCATTTGCATTTCTATTTATCAGTTGTGTTTCTGACATTCAAAAATAACACTGGGTTCTTATAATGTTAATCGTATATCCCATAAGCACACTGAACTCTCTACTTAATTCTAATAATTTGTTGTTACATTCTATAGAATTAACCACATTTTATTTTTTGAATTCTAGTCTGTATATTAATTTATTTATATCTTACTGTATGAGGTAGGACCTCCAACAAATACTGACTAGAAGTTCTTATGCCATCAACTTCTAAGAAAATACTTTTAATGTCCCATCATTATGCACATAGTTTGCTCTTAATTTTATTAAATATCTTTGATTGGGTTTGTTAAGAGATTTTACCCTGACTGAAGGTAAAAACATATCAAAACTGTGTAACTATTGAGGTGATATTATTTTTCTCTTAATCTTTAAAGTTACTGATTTATTTTAACAGAAATTTTTAATTTAGTTTTTTTTTTTTTTTTTTTTTTTTTAGAAAACTGAGAAGAAAGAACAGAGATTTCTCATTTCTTTCCTTCCCTGGCACATGCACAGCTTCCCCTGTTGTCAACATCCCCACCAAAGTTCACTCTTGGTGTTGTATATTCTGGTTTTGGACAAATATGCAACATAGATCCATCACCTTAATATTATACAGAATATTTTACTACCTTAAAGTCTGTGATCTGCCTATTCATCCATCTCCCCTAAACTCTGTCAACCACAGACCTTTAAATAATTTTGTCTTTTACAAAGTTCCATATAATCGGAGTAATATAATATGTGGTTTTCAGATTGGTTTCATTTTTAGCAGTATGCCTTTCAGATTTCTCCATGTCTGATTATTTCTTTTCAGCACTGATTAATATCCCATTGTCAATGTTTATCACAATTTAGTGATTTGCTTCCTAAACAATATCTCAGTTGTTTCTAAGTTTCGAATTAATCTCCTATCAACATATTTATGCAAGTGTTTTCCATAGACCTATGTTTTCAAGTTTTATGGGTAAATACGAAGGAGCATGATTGTGGGCCTGTATTCACGGACATAAAATATCTATTTATTTACTCTTCTTTTTATTACTTCTTTTTTTTTTTTTTTTTTGCCAAATAAATAGTCTTTAATATACACTTAGGGAAAGTTGTCACATCATCCAAAATAACATGGTAGTGCCATTTTATATCATTTGTTAGAGGAAATTACCACTGTGGTTCTTATTTCAATTACATTATCTTTTTTTATTTTATTTTATTTTTTGACAGGCAGAGTGGACAGTGAGAGAGAGAGACAGAGAGAAAGGTCTTCCTATGCCGTTGGTTCACTCTCCAATGGCCGCCGCGCTGCGGCAGTGCACCACGCTGATCCAAAGGCAGGAGCCAGGTACTTATTCTGGTCTCCCATGGGGTTCAGGGCCCAAGCACTTGGGCCATCCTCCACTGCACTCCCAGGCCATAGCAGAGAGCTGGCCTGGAAGAGGGGCAACTGGGAAAGAATCCGGCGCCCCGACCGGGACTAGAACCCGGTGTGCTGGCGCCGCAAGGTGGAGGATTAGCCTCGTGAGCCGCAGCGCTAGCCTACATTATCTTTTATTACTTCTACCATATAGTTCTGACACATATTCTTTATATTTAAAGGTAAGAATATAAGTTTAGAGGGACCAGCCTGGTGGCTCAGTGAGCTAAGCTGCCACCTGCAATACTGGCATCCCATATCAAAGAGCACTTCAAATCCTTGTTCTCTGCTTCAGGTCCAGCTCCCTGCTAATAATCCAGGGAAGACAACAGAAAATGGATCAATTACCTGGGCCCCTGCCCAGGTATGAATGGAATTCCTGGATTTGGCCTGGCACAGATCTGGCTGCTGTGGTCATTTGGGGAGTAAACCAACAGATAGAAGATCCTCTCCTCACCTCCACTCTCTCCCCCCGCCCCCCCACACACCCTGCAACCCTTCATTCCTCACTCCCTCCCTTGGCGTCACTTTCCCCTTCAAATAAATAAATACATATTTGAAAATAATTTTAGAGGTGCTAATATAAATAGTAAAGTGTTTTTAATTTCAAAATCTAAATGTTCATCACTATGATATATGAAAGCAACTGACTTTTGCATATTAACCTTGTATCCTACAACCTTGTTTAATTGCTTATTTGTTCCAGGAAATGTGTTTGTTGATTTTTTTTCCCCAGAGTTTACACATAGATGATCATGTCAACTGCAAGAAAGAAAAATGCCTTTATTTAATTCTTTGTAATATGCATATCTTTACTTATTTTCTTGTTGTGTTAACTAGACTTCCAGTATGATGTTAAAAAGGAATGGAGAGGGGCCGGTGCTGTGGTGCAGCAGGTTAACACCCTGGCCTGAAGTGGCAGCATCCCATATGGGTGCAGCTTCTAGTCCTGGCTGCTCCTCTTCCAATCCAGCTCTTTGCTATGGCCTGGGAAAGCAGTGGAAGATGGCCCCTGTCCTTGGGCCCCTGCACCCACGTGGGAGACCCGGAAGAAGCTCCTGGCTCCTGGCTTCGGATTGGCACAGCTCTGGCCGTTTCAGCCAATTGGGGAATGAACGAGTGGATGGAAGAACTCTCTCTCTCTCTCTTTGCCTCTCCTCTGTCTGTATAACTCTGACTTTCAAATAAATAAATCTTAAAAAAAAAAAAAAAGAAATGGAGAGGGGCAACATCCTTGCTTTGTTCCTGATCCTACTGGGAAAGCTTCTAGTTCCTCACTATTAAGTAAGATGCTGACTGTAGGGTTTCTGCTTTTATTATATATCAATTTGAGCAAGCTCCTCTCTTGTGCTAGTTTACTGAGTTTTTATAATGGATGAGTATATCACATTTTGTGGAGTTTTTTTCTGCATTTATTGATTTGATCGTGTGTGTGGGGGTTCATGCTTAGCTTATTGATGTGATGGGTTACATTAATTGGTTTTCAAATGTTGAACCAGACTTCCACATCTGGGATAACTTCTACTTGGTTGTGTTATATAATTCTTTTTATACATTGTTGGATTCAATTTTGCTAATACTTTGTTGTAGATCCTTGCATCTATATTCATGAGAGACACTGGTTTGCAGTTTTCCTGTAGTGTCTTTGTCTGCTTCTGGTATTAAAGCAATGCTGGCTTCATAAGAATAAGTTAGGGAGTATCCTCTTTATTTTACCTTCTCAAGGGCATTGTAGAGAATTGGTGTGATCTCTTCTTTAAAATGTTGGCTGGAGTCCACCAGTGAATGCATTTGAGTCTCATATTTTCTACTATGAAAGTTCACTAATTATTGACTTAATTTTATTAATAGTTATAGGCCTATTCAGATTGTCAGTTTATTCTGGGATGACTTTTTTGACAGATAGTATCTTTCAAGGAATTAGTCTATTCCATCTAGGCTTACAAATCTATGAGTATAAAGTTGTTTGTGTTATTTCTTTATCCTTTTAATATCCATAGAATCTGTAGTGATATTCCATCTTTCATTTCTGATATTAGTAATCTATGGCCATTCTTTTATTTTTAGTCAGGCTGGTTAGAGCCTTATTAATTTTATTGATATTTTTAAGAAAAGAATTTGTTTCAAGTGATTTTCTCTATTAATTATCTGCTTTTAATTTCATTAATTTCCATCCTAAGTATTATTATTTTTTTCTGCTTACTCGTATTTAATTTTTTCTTCTTTTCCTAGTTTCTTAAGTTAGAACCATAATGATTGCTTTTTGATCTTTCTCATTTTCTAATACATGTATTTAACGCTATAAAGGTTTTACCTCATGCCAATTAGAATGGCTCTCACATAGAAATCAAAAAACAATTGGGGCAGGCGCTGTGGCGCAGTGGGTTGGTGCCCTGGCCTGGGGCGCCAGCATCCCATATGGGGGCTGGTTCGAAACCCAGCTGCTCTACTTCTGATCCAGCTCTCTGCTGTGGCCTGGGAGAGCAGTAGAAGATGGCCCAAGTCTTTGAGCCCCTGCACCCACGTGGGAGACCTGGAAGAAGCTCCTGGCTCCTGGCTTCGGATCGGCGCAGCTCCAGCCATTGCAGCCATCTGGAGAGTGAAGCAGTGGATGGAAGACTCTCTCTCTCACTCTCTCTCTCTCGCTCTCTCCCTGCCTCTCCTCTCTCTGTGTGACACTGACTTACAAATAAATAAATAAATCTTTAAAAGAAGAAAAACAATTAATACTGGCAAGGATGCAGGGGAAAAAGGTACCCTAATCCACTGTTGGTGGGAATGTAAACTAGTACAGCCATTGTGGAAGACAGTATACAGATAACTCAGAAATCTGAAAATAGATCTACCAAATGACCCAGCAATCCCACTTCTGGGAATTTACCCAAAGTAAATGAAATCAGTATATCAAAGAGTTAACTGTATCCATATGTTTATTGCCACTCAATTCACAAGAGTAGGATATTGAATCAACTCAGATGTTCATCAACTGATGATTAGATAAACAAATTACATATATGTGTGTGTATATATATATGTATATATATATATATATATATAGAGAGAGAGAGAGAGAGAGAGAGAGAACAGAATACTACTCAGGTGTAAAAAATAATGAAATCCTGTCTTTTGCCATAACATAGATGCAACTGGAAACCATTATACTTAGCAAAATAAGTCAGTCTCAAAAAGACAAATACTATATGTTTTCCCTGATCTATGGTAACTACTAGAGTACAAAAAAAATGTAATATGTATGAGTAAAACTGATATTTTGGGATTTGTTGAATGTTTACAACCCTTGTCTCTACTGTTAGGGAACAGTGTTATTTGCTGCTTACCATTTGTTGAATTCTTTACTTAGTGTAGGTTTAATCTTATGAGTATAAAATAAAACAAAGTATATCATTGTAAAAATTAAAAGGAACAATAAAAAAGGAAGGCGCAGTGAGGGTGGCAGCATGGGCGGGATGGAGGGTTGGGTGAGAAGTATCCCTATGTTCCTAAATCTATATATATGGTACACATGAAATTTGATCACATTAAAAACTAAATTAATTAATTAATTTTAAAATTTATTTCTAAGCACCACTTTGGTTATATCCCACAGAGTTTGATAAATTACTTTATCACTTTAATTCACTTTTAAATTTATGTTGGGATTTCTAATTTAATGAATGAGAGCAGACATTGCACTTCTATTTTTTTTTTTTTTATTTCTTAGGCTGTGTTTCATGGCCTCGAATGTGGTTTATCTTGACCACTGTTCCATGTGAGCTTGAGAAGAATGTGTATTCTGTTGGATGAAGTTGACCGTAGGTATCAATTATATCCAGTTTATTGATGGTATGGTTAAATCTGACTATGCTTACTGGCATTCTACCTGCTGGGTATGTCCATTTATAAAAGAAACCTCCAACTGTGATAGTAGATTATTCTGTTTCTTCTTACAGTTTTATCAGTTTTTGCCTCATGTATTCTGATGCTGTTGTAAAACATGTATACATTAGAGACTGTTATATCTTCTTACAGAATTGAACCTTTTGTCATCATACAGTACCCTTCTTTATCCCTCATAGCTTTTGTTTTACAGTCTGCTCTGTCTGAAAATATAGTTACTCACACTTTCTTTGGATTAGTGTTCACAAAGTAGGTTTGCTCCACTTATCTTTAATCTGTATGTGTTTTTATATTTAAAGTGGAAATTTTGTAAGAAATCAATAGTTGAAGTCTTGTTTTTTGATCAACCTTACAATCTCTGTCTTTTATTTCATGCATTTAGATTTGAATTTATATATTCAAAGTGATTACTAATACAAGAGATAGATTTATATCTATCATATTTGCTACTGTTATCAATTTGTTACCCTGTTCTTTGTTCCCCTTTGCTGTCCACTCTTTTTCTGATTTTTGTGGTATATACTTTTTTTTTTTTTGACAGGCAGAGTGGATAGTGAGAGAGAGAGACAGAGAGAAAGGTCTTCCTTGTGCCATTGGTTCATCCTCCAATGGCCGCCATGCCTGGCGTGCTGCGGCCGGCGCACCGCGCCGATCCAAAGGCAGGAATGCCAGGTGCTTCTCCTGGTCTCCCATGGGGTGCAGGGCCCAAGCACTTGGGCCATTTTCCACTGCCTTCCTGGGCCACAGCACAGAGCTGGCCTGGAAGAGGGGCAACAGGGAAAGAATCCGGCGCCCCGACCGGGACTAGAACCTGGTGTGCCGGCGCCGGTAGGTGGAGGATTAGCCTATTGAGCCACAGCGCCGGCCAGTATATACTTTTTTATTCTTTTGAATTTTGGATTGACATGTGAAATTTACAAATTTGTATGGAGTATGGTTTAATGTTTCAACACATATACACAATGCAAACCCATCATACCAAATAGTTAGCCTTTCCAGCTCCTTGTCTTTGGGTTTGGAACCTACTTGCTTGCCTCTTTCAGTTCTTTATACAGAATATAATACAATAGTGTAAACTATACTGAATGCCTTTATGATTCAATTTTCCCCTTTTTACTATACCAACTATACTTTTATTTTAACTTAAGTGGTTGCCCTAGAGTTTGCAATATACAACTAATCTAAGTCCACTTTCAAATGATAACACTTCATAGGTAGAGTACCTTATTATAACAAAATGATCCTTATTACTCTCTCTCCTTCATCTTGTTATCACTACTGTATTTATTTCACTTACATATAAGCATACATAAGTGAAGCATATTCAATCATATAAAACACATAGCAGTTTGTTCAAAGTAATAATGACAATACAGTATTCTCTACATATGTATGCACATATACTTTGAATAAACTGTTATCTGCTAGATCAACTAAGAATAAGAGAGGGTCAGCATTGTGGTACAGCAGGTTAAGCCACCACCTGTGATGCAGGCATCCCAAATGAGTGATGGTTTGAGTCCCAGTTGCTCCACTTTTGATCCAGCTCCCTGCTAATGCACCTGGGAAAACAGCCGAAGATGGCCCAAGTTGTTAGGCCCCTGAGAGCTCCTGATGGAGTTCTAGGTGTAACTCTGCCTTTCAAATAAATACACAAATAAATCTCTATTTTATATTTTATCAATTCATGTTAAGTTCATTACTATTATTAAGTTCCTATCATTGGCTTTATTTATTTCCTCCTTTTTTATTTGAAAGGGGAGAGAGAGAGAGAGAGAGAGAGAGAGAGAGAGAGAGAGAGAGAGATTGAGATTCTTGCATTTGCTGGCTCACTCCCCAAATGTTGCAACAGCCCGGGACTGGACCAGCCAGGAACCCAGAACTCCATCCAGATCTCCCACTTGGGTGACAAGGTCCAAATGCTTGGGCCATCTTTTGTTGCTTTCACAGGGGCATTAGCACAGAGCTAGATCAGAAGTGGAACAGCCAGGATTCTAACCAGTGCTCATACGGGATGTAGATATTACGCGTGGCGGCTTAACTCCCTGCACCACAACATTGACCCTTATTTTCTCCTTTTTTATTATCCAAAGTTGGATGTTCAGCTCAACAAATTTTATCCTTTCTTATTGCCTAGTTGAAACATTAAAGGCTGAATATATTACTGTTGACTAACATTTTAGTTGCAACCCACACATGTTGATATGTAGTATATTCTCTATTGTACAAGTACTTTTTAATATTCATTGAAATTTATTCTCTACAAATCCTTGCATTATTTTGAAATGTCCTCAGAATGCTGATGTGTGTTTTTTTTGTTAGTTGTTTCTTCTTGTTTTTTTTGTTTGTTTGTTTTTTTGTTTTTTGTTTTGTTTGTTATTGTTCCTGATTTCCACTTCAAATACACTGGGATCAGAGAACAAAAACTCTGTTCTGATTTTGAGATTAAGTAGAGGAACTGCTTCATTGGCCTTTTTTTCATTCTTATATGCTGAGCAATCTGCTAAATCCAGCCGAAAACACTGTGGCACAGTCTGCTATCATGGGGCTTTCAGTATAGAGAAGTATATAGACCATAATAATCAGGCAACAATATCAACACTCAACAGGCTTTATATAGGCCACTGGGGTTGAGAAGAAGGCAAGTTTTTTCTTAAACTCTTTAAGTACTGTCCTACACCTTCACATTGTTCTTACCCAGATAAATGACTGTTAACCATTATTGCCTTCGCCGACTCTCCTTGGCTTAGAAAATGAAGAAAGATGTAGGAACTTATGGGTTGGGCAGTTGAGATATGACCACGCCAGCTTCTTCATGGTCCTTTGCTTCCTTAATCCTTACTCCCCACCCAGCAAGTTCCCCAGTGTGGTGAGCTAGGACCCAGGTGGGATACATTTTGGAATAAGGCAAGATGGCAACCTTGATCATGAACCAAGTAGGAAGGGCAGAACAAGGGCTTCATTGCTCACCTCAACTCCATCATCTCTAGGTTTCATGGAAGGGCACTCCTCTACAGCCTACAGAGACACACCCCACCCCAAATCCAGACCTTTTCCAGAGTTGGATGGCTTCTCCAGGCTTACCCTGGTTTTTGCCAACAAACAAACGAAAAAATCTTTCCCGCACGTGCTTTCCTTATGTATCCAACCTCAAGAACTGATGAGGGGAAATGATGATGCTTTTTATCAGGATCTATATAATAAGGCCAAAGCCACTCTTAAAGACATTTTCACCCTTAGACATTCATGTCCAAGGCTGGACTGAGCACAGTGCCCGTCACCCAGATGGCATTCCTGCTGCACTGTCACCACACTGTCACCAGAGCCCCTCCCCTCCCGCAGCCCCCTCAGTCACCCTCGGCCAAGCAGCTCTGCTGGGCAGCCAGCAGACGGCCCACCTCCTATTCTCGCTATCTGCTGAAACTTGCTTAATGGACCAGTGCACAATCAAATTTTGTTAATATGTGTTCTCCACATATTGGGAATAATATTCTACAAGCCCATTAGATTAAGCTTATTAGTTGCGGTGTACACATGTTTTCTAAATCTTTGATGACTTTTGGTCTAAATGTTCTAACAATTTGGGGATATATTTATTAAACTTTTACAATTGTTCATATCTCCTTATCTATCAATTTATGCTTCTGATTTTTGAAACATTTTATAAGGTAAATAAAAGATTAGGATTATATAAGACTGTAGTGAAACGGGCCTCTTATCATCATGTGATAACTTCCTTCACCTGAAGAAATACTCTGGGGCATTGCGGGGTAGCAGATTAAGCCTCTGCCTGTGGTGCCAGCATCCCATATAGGCACTGGCTCCAGTCAAGCAGCTCCAGTTCTGATTCCGCTCCCTCCTAATGTGCCTGGGAAAGTAGCAGAAGATGGCTCAAATACTTGGGCCCCCGCAACCATGTGGGAGTCCTGGAAGAAGCTTCTGGCTTCTGGTTTTGGCCCCACCCCAGCCATTGTACCTTCTGTCTCTCCTTCTCTCTGTAACTATGCCTTTCATATAAATAAATAAATCTTGGCCGGCGCCGCGGCTCACTAGGCTAATCCTCTGCCTTGCGGCGCCGGCACACCGGGTTCTAGTCCCGGTCGGGGCACCGGATTCTGTCCCGGTTGCCCCTCTTCCAGGCCAGCTCTCTGCTGTGGCCCGGGAGTGCAGTGGAAGATGGCCCAAGTGCTTGGGCCCTGCACCCCATGGGAGACCAGGAGAAGCACCTGGCTCCTGGCTCCTGCCATCGGATCAGCGCGGTGCGCCGGCCACAGTGCGCTGGCCGCGGCGGCCATTGGAGGGTGAACCAACGGCAAAAGGAAGACCTTTCTCTCTGTCTCTCTCTCTCACTGTCCACTCTGCCTGTCAAAAAAATAAAAAATATAAATTAAAAAAAAAATCTTAAAAAAAAACCCTCTTCTCAGATACTAACATAATGAAACCTGCATTTAAATTTGTTTAACATTTCCTGGCTATATATTTTCCCATCTTTATAATTTCAGTCTTTTTGCATTCTCATATTTTAGGTCTATCTTTTATAAACATAAGATAGCTGACTTCAATATTTTTAAAATCTGTTTGCTAGCTGGTTTTTATCTGGAGAATTAAGTGCATTTAGATATATTAGATTTCTTTCTATTCTCATAATTTATGGTTCCCCTTTGCCTTCCAGATTTCCTGTTTCTCCTTTGCTACCTTACTTAAAATGATAATTTCTCCACCTATTGTATTCTAATTATCCTATGCTCACTTTCTGTGTTGCTGATTGGCAGTTACTTAGTATACCCTCATTTTAATACTATATATTAGAATGATAATGATTACCTTGCACCATAATTTTTAAACTGGCTAACACTTTTTTCACTGCTTTTTATATATGAGACCCTCCCTCAGGGATCATTTTTCTACTCCCCTAAGCACATCCTTTGTATGGAGGAGTGAACAGCCTGCATCTTTGATTTACAATGTCTATTTCAGCCTTCTTTAAAAGGCAGTTTCCCTGGATTTATTTATTATTCAAGTGTGTCAGTTATTGTCTCTCTCGGAATTGTTAAGATTTTATTCAACTGTACTCCAGCTTCTCTTGTTACTGTTGAAATACCAACTGAAAGTCTAATTTTCATGCTTTATAAAACGTAAGCTGTCTTTTCTCTGATAACTTTCAGTACTTTTGCTGCTCTGTACGTCTGTTAAAATGGCAAAATCCAAGAGCGCCTCCGTGATCTAGCTCTCTGCAGGAAACCACGGTGGCCCCGTGTGACCACCAGAACGCAGTGAAGAGCTGTCTTAGACCCTGAGAACAGGCCGTAGAATGCACTGGGGCATCGCCTTGCTTCCCTGGATGGCTCACTCTGACTCGAGGCCAGCCTCCACGGCAGGAGGACGTTCAGCCAGTACCGTGAAGAGATGCACACGAAGGAGAATGAAGTTCTCCAATTAACGGTCACTCACACGGGACTTGGGGACAAGTAGATCCACAAGCTTCCAGTGACTACGGCCCCGGCCAGCATGAGACTGAAACTCCACGTGACCTCGCGTCAGAGATGCCCAGCAGAGCCACTCAGTTTCCTGAGCTGTGAAGTCCTAAGTAATTATTTTGTTTTTAAGCCATTAAGTCTTGGAGTGATTTGTTATGCAAAAACCGGAACTAGAACAAACACAATTTGCCCTTATCTGGATCTTTTAGGGTTTCTTTACCTATGGTTGGTGTTTTTATAATTCCCAGAAAATTTATCAAAATTTCTGAAAATTTTCAGAAGTCCAATTTATCTTTTTCTTTTTATTTCCTTTAATACTTTCCTTAATTATCTGTATTATTTTTGTCTAGGACTCCAATTAACCTTTAAGAACTTCTCACAATGTTCTCCAAGTCTGTTCATTTTCTTTTCTTCCAGATTTTTATACCACATTCTATATAAATTTAATTTTCAGTTCACAAATTTTTCTCTTTGTCGATCGTCTGCTATTCACCTTCCCATTGCATTTTTCAAATTAATATATAATATAAGGCCATAAAATACTCAGGTATTTGGTGTGATTGAATTTTTATATGGATTCTACTCATATAATCACAACCCCCAGCCAAGAGAGAGACATTCCCAGAATCTCAGACAATGCCCCCCAGGGTCTTTTTCAGTCACTTGCTCCTCCCAGAGACAACCATATTGATTTCAACCATCTATCCTAGAATTTTGATAAATGTTATCATGTGGAAGGTACTCTTTTATGTGTAGGTTCTTTGGCTCAATAAAGTTTTAAAAGTCCATTCATATTATCTGGAATATTTCATTCTTCTATAATGCTGAACAGTATTCCTTTGCAGAATGTACTTTTTAAAGATTGATTTAATTAATTGAAAGGTAGGGGGAGAGGGGAGAGAGAGAGAACCAAAAAAACGAGGGTGAGAGAGATTCCATCTGCTATTTCACTCCCCTAAATGGCCACAATAGCCAGATATGCGCCAGGCCAAAGACAAGAGCTAAGAACTTCATCTGGGTCTCCCACATGGGTAGCATGGGCTCAAGTACTTCTATAATTTTGATACTATTATAAATAAATTTTACTTTTAATCCACTTATAAGTTTTTATTGCTAATATATCAGAACAGAATTTTTTTTTTTTTTTTGACAGGCAGAGTGGACAGAGAGAGAGAGAGACAGAGAGAAAGGTCTTCCTTTGCCGTTGGTTCACCCTCCAATGGCCGCCGCGGCCAGCGCGCTGCGGCCGGCGCACCGCGCTGATCCGATGGCAGGAGCCAGGAGCCAGGTGCTTTTCCTGGTCTCCCATGGGGTGCAGGGCCCAAGCACCTGGGCCATCCTCCACTGTACTCCCTGGCCACAGCAGAGAGCTGGCCTGGAAGAGGGGCAACCAGGACAGAATCCGGTGCCCCGACCGGGACTAGAACCCGGTGTGCCGGCGCCGCAAGGCGGAGGATTAGCCTAGTGAGCCGCGGCGCCGGCCCAGAATTTTGTTTTTATATTGACTTTGTACCCATAATCATGCTTAATTTATTTTTTTTTCTTGGTAGATTCTTTAGACCTTTCTACATAAAAATTCAGGTTGTTTACAGAGATAGACAGCACCTTCCTTTGTAATCTAAGGTATTTCATCTCATTCTTGTTTATTTCATTTGCTGATATCTCTATTACAATATTAAATCAAAGTGGTAAGAGCAGATATTCTTTCTTGTTCACAATCTAATAAAAAATGTTTACTATTTCAGCAGTAGGTATGATTTTAACTACATACAGGTCTATTCCTTGTTCCTTATACACTGAGGAAAATCTTGAAGTGAGGAGTTGTATTGTATCTGTTTAAATATAGACTGCACACGTGGCATTCCCCTTTTACAAGGCTTGAACACCCACTTTGGGTTGTTTTCCATAGGTTTCACAGTGGGGGTGTATGTGTGTGTGTGTTATAATTAAGCTCATCAAGAGGACAGTACAGTGGAACTTACTCTATTTCATATTTAATTTCAACTATTATGTTCTTCATTTCTTAATACGTTTCATTACTTTTTCAAATTTGTTAGATATTGTTTTGAAAGTCTCTATTCTTTATGTATTTTATTCCTTTTATTTTTTAAAAAGATTTATTGTATTTATTTGAAAGACAGAGTTACAGAGAGAGAGAGAGAGAGAGAGGTCTTCCATGTTGGTTCACTCCCCAGATGGCCGCAATGGCCAGAGCTGTGCCAATCTGAAGCCAGGAGCCAGGCGCTTCTTCCTGGTCTCACACGTGGGTGTAGGGGCCCAAGGACATGGGCCATCTCCTACTACTTTCCCAGGCCACAGTAGAGAGCTGGATTGGAAGTGGAGCAGCGAGGTCTTGAACCAGCGCCCACATAGGATGCCAGCGCTTCAGGCCAGGGCATTAACCAGCTGCGTCACAGCGTCAGACCCTAATTCCTCTTATTTTTAAAACATATGAGATCTGTTTATTTTATGTTTTTTTATTCAGATTACTCCTTGTATTTAGGAAAACTTGTGTATGTGCTTCTGCTCTGTTTCTGACAACTGGTGTCCATGGTACATTTTTTCCTGTACATATTTATTTTATTTTTTAAAATGAATATGTCTGTTCCTTGGAACTTTATCTCCAGGAGTTCTTTGTTTCCTGAGTTAAGAGTACATTCTTCAAGAGAAAATATACATGGGAACTTGGGCATGCTACCAATATGGATCCTTTTTCACTAAAATTCTTGTTTGGATTTTTCTTCTTTAAAGATTGGGTACCTAACCTCCACGTAGACCAGCCTGTAGCCAAGAATTCTCAGAGTTGACTTTTGTTCTTCTATGAAAAACCAATAATGAATAAAGCACGCTTCCTGCCTTGTACTCTCTCTTTACAGATCTGATATTTCTAGTTGCTGTTTTCCATTTCTCTCAGCATTTAATCTGCAGGACTCCTTGCTTGATAGTATATCCTTGAATTCAATTTCACATGCTGCCAAGGACCAACGCTTGGGCTCCTGTTGCCAGAGGGGCCAGTTAAATCCAAACCTCTAAGTCATCTGGACTGCAGGGCGTACCCAAGTTGGCAGCTTCAGTGTTTGATTTCCACCATGCGCTACACTCCAGCTTGGTTCGCAGCCCCAAGGGAATTCCCATCCTGTCTCATAAACTTGGCCATGCATTTGTGATACTGCTGTTCATGCTTCAGCTAGTATTTTTAGACATGTGAAAGCAGGAGAATTTCAGTTACATCTAGTTTAATATCTAGTTAGCAATAGAAATTGTCAACATTTGCTTCTTTTCATCTCTAACAGCTTTAGTCCTTATACTTTATTTGGCTGGTTGGCAAATGAATTAGTGGGCCTGATAACAACAGATAACAAGGAGAGTTACTGATCTCTGTGCCCACAAATACTGAATATACTATCTGATTTTTTTAAAAGACAGCTATGAAAAGGAATAGAGGAATATAATGCATAGCTTGCGTCTCTCATGATGGTTTTATTCTAGAATACTCCAAAGGGTTTCAATATAGAGCTGTGGGAAGCGCAGCCTAGGAAGGAAGTATAAATAAGAGGAGTGATTGAGGCCTTGTGTTCCTACCTCACTAGCTCTCAAAGCTGTCTTTCATAGCCAAAATAAAGCTTGAATGGATCAAAATGTTTCTTGGACTTTAGCCAGATTTCACATGAAAGGACTTTTATCTCACTCCTTTACCATGGAAAGAAATCTCTTAGCAATTACACATAATACATTTAACTCCTAAGGCTAAATTACAGAAATATAACTTGTGGACAATAAAATATCTTAAAAATTATTAAATAGATTAATTGTGAAAGGTTTAGTCCAGTGGCTTTCGAGGGTAACCACTCATTAAATGGCAGCTCTTATTATTTCCTTATATAGCAGTTCTGAGGTGAGAAACATGTACTATCCTGGGAATATCTCTGTTACATTCAGAGATGGATTGATACCCATGAGGTCTATCACAATGGACTCAGGACTCCATGTCTTTCCCATCCTTGGGGGCTCCCCACTGTGGGCTGGAGAACCTGAGACGCCAGGGATGGCTCTGCAGCTCTATTACACTCTCTCACAGAGAGCCGTTTATGCGACTGGCAGCATTTTTCTCTTTAGGGTGATAGGCAAGGCAGTTCATGTTAGGTGCCAGTGGATTACAAAGACGGACAGCAGGGAGAGTGTCTGTCCACAGGAAGCCTGCAGTCTTTAGCTGGGATTCTCAAACTCAGTTACAGATAAGAATCATCCAGAAAGATTTGGGAAAACTTCTAATTTTCTATATTTACCTTCTCACCCTATAGTTATTTTGTGGGAGGAATCATACTATCTTCTTTCCATATGCTTTATAGCCAGTCTCTGTTTGTAGTAGGAATCAATGAAAATGTAATAAAAATTATGAAACAATAAACTAACAGAATGTGATTTAGAAGGCATTTTCAGTAGGAATCACAAATATGATTGTAAAGTCAATTTCTAGGCCAAAAACAATGCACTTATAACACTGCTGCCTACCTCCACCATGCAATTTCAAAGGCCATTTCACTCCAAGTGAAAATAATAGCATTGTCAAAAATTAAAAATAACATGGCAACATCTACACAATGTTGTTTTTGGAAATCTCTCATATGACACCGTTAGTTAAAGAACTTGTCTTACCAGTTTAAGGTAACCATCGGCATCTAGAATTAAGTTTTCTGGCTTCAGGTCTCTGTAGATAATACCAAGTCGATGTAGGTAATCAAATGCTTCTGTTACACAAGCTACGCAGAATTTGGAGGTGGGCTCATCAAAGCTGCCTCTGCAACGACATACATTTTCCTCTTAGTACCTTAGGTATATACCTCTTTGCCAGTGTTCTAGGTGGCTCTGGTGCACTCTAAAGTTGTTACGGAGAGGGATGACGGTTTTATGCAAGGCAATATGGGGAGTTTGGGGAATGGTTATGGAGCAGTATTGTTGGAGATGAGGTAACCAGTAAAAACACTTATTGCATTGGTAAACTTACATGACATAAATGTTTTACAGGGTATCAGCACTAAAATGTATGTTATACTGCCAATAAATTAGAGGGACAGCTGATGTAAAAAGGAGCTGCTTCTTTAAATTTAAAATGTCTACATCCATACAACTGTGGTTATCTCAAATGAACATTAAAAAAGAAAAATAAGAAGAAAAGGACCTTTTTTCTAGATATCTATGGCAAACTCTGGAAAAAACTGAACTATCTCAGCAGTGATCTCAAACCAGACTTCTGTAACTTACTGCTTGAAAAACGACTATGTGACTATCTTCATGTCCTGTTTATATAGCATGTGACAGTTACATACAGAGAAATGGAACCAAAATTCCTTCCAAATGTTTTGTGTCCCCTTGATCTTTTAAGAGTTGCCCTGAGTTTGCATACTGAAGTTTTTAAGTATTGTGGCGATTTGTTGCATAACGAATGGAAGGGTATGGTTGTGGAGTGAGAGAAACTGGGTTTGACTCCTGTTTCTCCTATTCACTATGAGGGTATTTCAAAAATTCATGGAAATTTTAATTAAAAGATGATTTTACTTGGGTGCAAAAAAAATTGAAATCCATACATAGTTTTTATAATATGCACTGTGACCTTTTTGTAGACCTCTCATACATTCTTGGGCAAGGTGTTTGAGTCTCAGCATCTATACCTGTAAAATTGGGTTGCTACTTACATAATAGGAATTTTTCCAGGTATCAGGAACTTTTTCTAAATTTCTTAGATTCTCTAAATAAATTTTTTCTCTTAAAAGAGTAATGGAAGAAGCTAATGATTTTGGCAGTCTCATGAAGGCCTCCCCACTCTTCCAGGTTCTCCATCCAACCACACATTTCTACATTCATCTTCCACCCAGATACTCAGTGGGCTTTCCTCGCCTGGGTCAGCAATTCTCAGCCATGAATGCACATTAGATTTGCTTGAAAAGCATTTAAAATATCATTTACAGGAACCTGTTCCAGATGAAATTAATCATAGCTCTGGTGTCCAGGCCCAGAACATTTTGTGAAGGCTCCCCACGTGACTGTGACGTGCGGCCAGCGTGAGGGAACCACTGGCCGAGGTACAATGGTCTACACGTTTGGCCTGGCATTAAGCTCCCACAGTCTAGTGCCAAGCTACTTTCCTATTTCCTCCTCAATTGTTCTTGTCTTCTACTCAAATTCCTCTGTCCCTAGTTCATAAAGACACCTAAAAACATCCTAAATTCCCTGCTTTGCTTGATTTAAAGCAGTGTCCTTGCCTGTCTACTTTTCTGAATTTCTGTCGCCTTCAGAACTTAATTGCAATCCTTCTTCTATGATTTTTTCTTTGTCTCTTCTCTTCAGAGCTCACTCTCTACAACATTTATCTGGTATCTAACTACAGAGTGCCAACTTCTTAGTCATCATTTAGTTTCACATTGAACAATGAAATGCTTTTAAGGTACACACTTGGTTTCCCCAAATAAACTCTATAAACTTGTTAGAAATAAGAGTTTACATTATCTCATTTAGAACCTGGCCCCCACCTCCCAACCCCACTGCCTGCTATGGTATCTTTCACTCGGCCGGGGGCGGGGGGGGGGGTTAGGGGTACTCAATAAACATCTGTGTGGTTTTCATTACATAGAAAACACTGTTTTATTTTGTTGTTGTTGAAACTGACAATTTGCAGACAATTCCCTCTGCCTTGCAGTAAGGGTGTAACCACTCCCCACCCACGCTCTCTTTATCACCCTGCTAAAGACGAAGCTCTGGAATCAGAAACATCTGACTTTAAACACTAACTCAACCTCCTAAGGGCCAGGTAACCTTGGATAGTTCATGGCCTCACTACACATGGGATTTTTTAACACCTAAAATTAGATGACAATGATTACCTTTGTGCAGATGACACCATTGTCACATTAGCTGAGAAAACAGTATTATTTTGTTTTATGAAGTGATAACATATGCCTATAATCATTCCCTAACAATTCCCTTCAGGCCTCTTTAAATGATCATCAACATAGCCTTCGTTACACCAGATGTGACAGGCAAAAAGCTCTGGCTTATGACTTTGTCATTACCTGTCCCTTAATATGCTCCACAGCTCGCCACCTAAGCATGCCTCCAGAAGCATGTAGACGTACTTGTTATCCTTGAAAGTTCGATACAGTCTGTGAAGACAGATAGAAACATGGATATTATTAGAAATCTAGCTTACAAACCTCTTTAAACTTGCTTAAGACTATCATCAATAACATTTTGAACAATGAACTTCCTCTTCATACAGACATCTTATAGCTACATTGGGCATCTTGCCAAATTCTCTTTGATCTTCCCTATGGCCTTGCTTTTGCTCATTTGGATCTCTCAGACAGCCCTTCCTCTACCCACAGACTGAATTTCTTAATCCCAGATTCAATGTCAAAGTTTCTATTCATTTATCAAGGCCAAGATCCAAGGCCACCGTCTTCAGAGAGCAGGTCACTGTCTCAGCTATCAAATCCTTCCTCCAGAAAGCCAGACACCTTGGTACATGTCACTGTGAAAACCACTTTGTGTAACGGTGATTCATGCCCAAGTCTGGTGTACCCTAGATATTCAACTGATGTTGGACCCCACTGGAAGAAGACTCTGACAGTGACACTGGTAAGCTATACACTGAGTGGGCTGTGCACAGGGGAGTACCATGGGAGGAAAGGAAACAAATCCAGGTGGAAGGAGAGTAGAGTTATGGTCTAGTTTCAACAAAAGCCCCAACTTTAAGGGGCTCTGCTCTTCTTGGACACAAGATGTCCCTGGAGAGAAAGTATGACCTTGGGCATCTAAGAATGATGCCCACAGAGGAGGTAAACTAGAGTTCCCAGCTAGCGACACTCTCAGGAGCTGGGGAGATGGTGTCCTCAGTCTTGGAGTGGGACGTAGGCAGGGTACCATAATCAACACTGGGGGAAAGCAGTTTCTGGGTAGTAATAATCAAAGGAGCCCCTTTTTTCCTTAGGCCCATGCTCAAGCCAAAGCAGACAACAGAGCAGCTACATCACGTAGGAGTAAAAGCAGCAGTCTAGCAAAGTGGTTCAGAGTGAGCTTGGCAACCAAGCTGCCCCAGCTCCACTATCAGATAGGACATTTATTAACTATGCAACCTCAAATGTATTGCTTGGACATATATATTCATTTGGTTATGGATCGATCATATATTATTAACGATACATTTTATTAAATATAGAGATATAAATATAGGTGGCTGATATATGTTAATTTCTTAATACATGTTGTCATTAGCATTTAATTCCTAACATTATTATTGCCCTGTTATATGCCAGATACTTTGTAAAGAGCTAGAAATGAGAAAATGAACACAACCAAATCCATGCCCTGAAGCTGCTCATCATAGACTGTTAATGAAATATTAATTCAAAAAGGGCATCCTGAGAACATAGTTAATATAAAGATAATTGGATGACTCTCTATTGCCAGCATTGCCTTGGTTCAGACTTTTATTTTAATCTTGGAAAAAACACGGGTCTGGGAATTTGGAGAGGCAGTAAGTTTCTCTCAAGGCATTTGATCAAAAAGCATAAATTCTATTCATTATAGGGACACTTTACATGACCTAGAAATCGCTAAAACTGCACTCTGGGGCATTAAGACATATGAAAACAAAAACTGCCTTACCCCACTAAGCCATGAATGCCTAAGTGAAGAGAGCTGGGGCCTAGAATAACATTTTTTCCCCTCCACATTTTAACGGTAGCTACAGAAAAAAGAACAACTAATAAGAGGTGGTTCTCTTGGTGCTTAGGCACTTCTAGGGTCAGGGTATTTCCTCTCCGTAAGGCTACAGGTCACTTCCTGCAAAAACTCAACATGAGCACACTCTCCAATGGGTATCATAGAATTCTTGCTTCCTTATTCCTAAATTCTGCAATAGGTCTAGTAGACACACACACACACACACACGAAGCCTACTCAAGAAGAAAATCAGCTGCAAAGCTCTCACTCCAGATCTCAAATTTCCAACTGTTGCTGTGACTTCAACGGAAGAATCAGAGTGCAGCCTCCCTCTTGTCCTCTCCAGTCTATTATCTCGCATGAAAATATTCAAAAGACCCTAAAAATCAATCTTAAGTCTGGGCAGGCCAATTGCTCACTTACTTCACAATGAATGGAGAACACAACTCTTCCAAGATCCTCTTTTCTGAGTAGACATGCTCCTGTTGCTTAGTGTCCACTATGTGCTTCTTCCTTATACACTTCATTGCAAACGCAACATTCTCATTTTTCACTTTAACCTAGGTAAGGAATGGAAGGAGTCTTTAAAATTAAATTTCTGGGAAAGATTTGAAGTATACATCAAAAACATGAAGTATATATCTAAAGCAGTTAACATTGTTTTGCATTAAATAGTATAGATAAAGTTCAAACTCTTATCCTTCTAGAACTGAATTCCATTTAGGTGTACAATACTATCTTCCATCATAATTTCCAAAATAAGTCATATATTTGGTTTTAAAATGTGTGTACTGGGGCCGACGCTGCGGCTCACCAGGCTAATCCTCCGCCTTGCGGTGCCGGCACACCGGGTTCTAGTCCCAGTCAGGGCACCGGATCCTGTCCCGGTTGCCCCTCTTCCAGGCCAGCTCTCTGCTGTGGCCCGGGAGTGCAGTGGAGGATGGCCCAGGTGCTTGGGCTCTGCACCCCATGGGAGACCAGGAGAAGCACCTGGCTCCTGCCATCGGATCAGCGCGGTGCGCCGGCTGCAGCACGCCGGCCGCGGTGGCCATTGGAGGGTGAACCAACGGCAAAGGAAGACCTTTCTCTCTGTCTCTCTCTCTCACTGTCCACTCTGCCTGTCAAGAAAAAAAAAATGTGTGTACTGAAAATAAGAAAAAATTTATTGAAAGATTTAATATTTAGAGATTTAATTTTCTATTTTGTATAACATGAAAAACTGACCTTTGCTTTAAAAAGCTGTTAATATCTGTTTCTTTGATTTTGCAAGCAAAGCAAACTAAAATCTACTTCTACATGTGCACTACTGAATAAGGTGACCATTCATTCATGAAGTTATTTAAATTTCAATTAATTAAAAATCCAGTTCCTAAGTGGCACCAGCCACATCCACCCACTGGTTATGCTATTAAACAGCACAAACACATTTCCATCAACCCAGAAAGTTCTGTTGGAGAGTGCTGCTCTAAATGCACAATCCGGATTTTCCCAACAAAGAAAAGGAAGATTTTGCAGTAGGTGTTTTTCTGACAGATGTAAAGCTCCATAGATAGATCATACTAAACAAGTAACTTGATGGTGCAGAGCTGAGTGGTACCTCATGCGTTAGCACATTTGCCATTACTGCTGCGTATGACTGTCAATCAATCGTGCAACTATTGCTTCAATTATTAACATCGAGGAAAACAGATCTCAGTATTGTTAGTTCAATCCTTAGCCATGGGTTTTGGTGAGAAACATCACTGCTAATGGATACTACCTTTATCTCTCCCTATGGCCTAAGACATTACAACTGTCCTTTGCCTTTGTAAAGAACATCCCATACTCCTGTCAAAGAAGAAATGTGCACTGGGGTTGAGGTGCCCAGGCCAGAGTCTCCTGCAGCATTTCCAATCTACTTGTGCCCGGGGCCATTGAGCAGATGGAGGTGTCAGCAGAATTCTTGAGGTTGGTGATGTCCAGTGAACCATTAGCAATTTGATATGCAAAGAAGGACCGGGCAATTGCTAAGGGTTCTGAGCCATCCGTACCCAGTAAGCTCACAGATCTGCACTCTGCAGCATCCTCAGAACACTCAATCAGATAGCAGCCCTTCTGCTGCTCCTTGGAGATTGATAATCAAGCCCAGACGGGCAGTGAGGTGGCAAACAGAAAGGAAACCAGACCAAGCTCAACACCACAGAGGGCTGGTTTTCATCTTCTTTTCTTTATTTCTGATAGAAAATTTGAGCAACCTCCCAAAAGAGGAAAATGAAAGCCTAATACAGGCATGAGCGTGGAGCTGCTTCAAGGATAACTGTAAATTTCTGCAGGGCACACTCTCCTTTTCTTTGCTGACAGGCAATGAATATGTCATGAGCGTTTATATAAACACATTTTGCTGTTGAAAATACACTTTTTATGTGTTAGAACACTTGGGAAGGCCTATTTGATACATTCTCTGATAATTACCATCAGGAGAAAATTAAAAAGGATGCAATGAAAGGAGCTTGAAATCACAGCTAATTATTACCCGCTACTTACTAGCACAGACCTGCTACCATACAATATACAGAGTGAAAAATTTACTTTCTCGATTTCAGCTGAAAGCAATGTTTAAGAGAGCAATAACAATTCACATTTTCCTCCAAGATAAGCTGGAATATAAAACAACAACGGTCAAAAAGGCTTCTCTCAGATGCTTGAAACGTAAACCCCTTACAAGCTCAACTCTTCCGAACCCACCAACGCCCAGTGTTGCGATAATCTCAAGGTTCTGGAATGGGGATGATGAGGAAAATCGGGCCACCTTCTCCTTCAGCTGAATCATCTCCAGAGAGAGCGCTTTGGACAGCTTCCAGCTAGACATGGACCTCCTGGAGGAGAGAAGGGAAACTTTACACACGCCCCTGTAGTCAGGCAGCAGTCATGCCACACATAGATCCTAGGCTTACAACAGGCTTATTTCTGCCTGTAGTTGCCATAAATAACTACCTCAACTTTGATAGGATCCGATTCAGGCACATCTGGAGAGAAAACCAATGAGACACACAAACGACACACACCCTAAGCAATACGTGGAAATCAAATTGAATCAATAAAGACGTAAAATGGGTGAATTTTTGTAGTGTTTAAAATATGTCTCAATGAAATCATTAATGGTAATGAAATCCAGAAAGGCATTTCCATTGCTGGCCATACAGGAATGTGTCACCCTAGGAATGTCGGTCATGTTTTGCTATTTTTATCAGATCTTGAAGTTTGCATGGCTCACCCAGAATAAATTGGTTTACAAAACATGAACAGTACATCTCTTCCTTTATATCTAAATATTGTTGTTTGGAAATACCCATATTATTCTTCTAATTAAGGCTTGCTGCTCTGAGTCTTAAATTCACAAATTATTACTGTCAAAAGCTTTTGGCATAAAATTTGCAAATATATTCCTTGAAAAAACCTATTTATGTACTGATTAAATACTCTACTTTAATTGAAACTTCAGTTTTCCAGAAGTTTTTTTATCATACAGCTTCAGTAACATGATCTGCTTAACATAATATTTCAGTATCCACTCTTAAATAAGTTTTCGGAGAATAATTTCCAATGAGTAGAGTTTTCTATTAAACTAAAATATTTTCATTACTATTGCTACATTTATACTCCAATTTAACTCTCCCCCTCCGCACACACATCCCTAGACAATAGCTCCCTCATATTTTGAAAAATTCTGACTGTAATCCTGCACCTTGCCTGTAATCAGGTATTAATGTCCCTTTGAGCTAGGTTACTAGACAACGTAAAAAAAAAATCTCTTTCCAAGAGTCCCCAGTCAGGAAATTTCCAACCTTACTCAACACCTAAAATAAAAAAGCCAACTTATTTTACAAAAACACTTCCAAAAGTTCAAGGGGAATGGCATTCTAAAATAAGTTTATTTTGATGCTAAAAAAATTGAAATCCATGCATAATTTTTTAAATACACATACTCCTCCAACTTACAGAAGACCCTTCCTAGACTTAAATGACCCCCATTCTACTGGTAAGTGGTATCTTTGCAGAAGAACAATGAAAAACACTCCCAGCATTTTCTAATGAAGGCAGAGTAAAAATTACCACCTGGGGAATCATACCCCGAAGTCCCCTCCCCCCTTCATCAGCAACCAGAGATCACATCCAGTTTAGGAAAATGTCCCTGCACTTACTTTGCATGTCTTTTTTCATCATCACGGTTCAGGTTTGCCACATACCCTTCAAGGTATTTCTGGAGATCTTCGAACGTGCCAACAGTTTGATTGAACGTTCTGAATAAAACAGTACAAAATAGAACAAAATAAAATCCCTGTGTTGATAATCACCAAGAAAATGTGACATTTGTCTTAAGCTTATGAGAGACTAACTATATGGATATGCATGACTTTGGTAGTTGGTTTTCAATAACTTAAAGAATATTAAAGTTACCATGATATGTAGAATTGATATTGGAAACTGTATCATTGATCCTTTGTGTTTACAAATCAAAGGAGGCAACCAATGAGAAGAAAAAGCATTTCTCATCATTTTCTGCCTTGCATTTTTGGTTTGCCAATCATTTTTCCCTTCAGATTTGCCCCACACAATCAACGATGGAGATGTCACAAATCACACCTTCCATTTGCTTCGAGCTCTTGCCATAATGAGTTTTGCACATGTTTTACATTTTAAAAATGAGAAGTATAGTTCTAACCTTAACTCTCCTTTCACTGTATTCCCTCTAAGCCTGTATTCAAATCCTGAATTAGGAAGGAGGAAATAAAAAGCCATAGGCGTTCACTCACTACATTTCTTGCAAAGATGGTGCCCTTTATTCGCTACCATCTGGTGAGCATCCCATATGCCCAAGACTATGTCAGATGCTGGCAGTGCAGCTGCAGTGAGCAAGTTACTTGTTTCCGCATTCATGAAGCTTACAGAACATTGAGAAGACAGATGTGTTTTTAAAAAGCAGAGTGTGAATAATGATATGATAAGCTATACACAGTGCTCTGGGAACATCATCACAGGCTCTTTCTACACTCTATAAGACACTGCTAGGAAGACCATATGATTTATCATCCAAATTGGGATACTTTTCAGAATGAAATGAGGTGCCAATACTAACTGTGATGGGGTAGCCAAACTGTATCAAGAAACTTGGATGTAAGTCAACCTATTAATAGCAAACTCAAATTCTCTCACCCATAAGAAAAATCACATAACATTGTAATGTCTCATTATGTCCAGTGTAGTACTACATATGCTATAGACTTTCTGATATACACAAATAGATTAACATTTTAAAATTATAAACTTCCAAGTAATTTGTAAAGTATGTAAAATCATCAGTTCCTTTTCATGAATTATAAATACATGAGATATCACATAAACATATCTGATCACAGAGTAAAGGAGTTGTTTTTTTTCTTATGTATCTTCAGTGCTAGCATTTTGGAGCAATTTATAAGATTTTATCACATAGCTAATGCTATTCAGGGCATGTAAATTTTTTAAAAGATTTATTTGAAAGGCAGAGTTACATACAGAGGGGAAGATATAGAGGTCTTCCATCCACTGATTCACTCCCCAAATGGCCACTAACCATTAGGGATAGGCCAGGCCAAAGCCAGAAGCCAGGAGCTTCTTCCAGGTCTCCCACATTAGTACAGGGGCCTAAGCACTTGGACCATCTCCGCTGCTTTCCCAGGCACGTTAGATGAGTTGGACGGGAAGTGGAGCAGCTAGAATGGGAACTGGCACCCATATAGTATGCCAGCACTGCAGACAGCAGCTTTGCCTGTTCCGCCACAATGCAGGCTCCACATGTAAATGTTTTTTAAGGAACTCTACAAAAACAAGTATTACTGGGATAGCATTACACCAACATAATTTCTGCTTGACAGTTGATTTTCAAACATCCCTTATATCTGAACACACTCATAATTTAAGCCTATTTCCACTCTTTCTAAAGTAATATATTTGTTTATTTATTTGAAAGGTAGAGTTATAGAGAGACAGACAGAGACAGAGAGACAAAGACAGAGAAAGAGAGTATTCCCTATTTCTTTGACTATACTAATATAGCTTTGATATGTTAGAATTTCCCTTATTGTACCCAGTAGATAACCAACAAACATTTCACTGATCAGTATGAAATCCAAAGAGCCTGATTCAAATAGGATTTGTATTAAGTGAAAGATACTATATGACACCTGTTCTGAAAAATAATCCAATACCTTCAGAAATTAATATTGACTATAATTTCTTAATATCGATATTGGCACTTACAAATTACTGCAAATGCTAAATTAATACTTCTCTGGAATCACATACAGCTAATGAATACTCTATACTTTTTCAGAGAGAGCTTTTGCTCCAAACTTTTTAACTGCTGGCCATCTTTTAGAAATTAAATTATGAAACTGTCCACTGTGTGGCATAAAAAATCTGTAAGATCTTTAGTAAGATTATTTCTCTAGAAGAAGCAGAATTCAAATCAGTCTATGGCTGATATTTATGTACAAACTTTGAACACAAAATATTTAGCCTGCCAGCATCTGCCACTGTCACAGACAGATTCTGATCAAAAGATCCAGTACACTGCCATGAATTTTAATAGAATGTACTCTCAGCTGAGGTTTGGCCAGCATTTCCAAGTGGTGATGAATAAGAAAACAGATCAGCACCCTAGAGCAGCAGCAGAACAAGGCTTCAAAAGTGGCAGCAGCCTGCCTTCTCCAGCATCAGGATACTCACTCTCGGTCAATAACCAGACAGGCGACATCATTTTCTTCAGCAATAATGTTAGCTGATCGGACATCATCACTGCAGACAGAAAAGGAAAGTCAATTTTCATTACATTTAGAAATTAAGCATCCATTTTTATTAGGGAATCTACTAATTTGTTGGGGGAAAAAGCCATCATTTATTTACACCTTCATAAGATTATACTTTATTATAACATGCTAATTTGTACCCAAGCCCTTTCCCCCCCCAAAAAAGGGGCACTTGAAAGGTTTCTCCAGTGAGGGAGATGGAAACGAAGAATCTGAGAATGCAGAGAAAGAAGCAAGCACACCAGCTCTGTGTGGAATTTTGCTCTGAGCTTGTGACTGCAACAATGAAACAGCTCTCCCCTGATCCAACAGAGAATCAGCAATCAGCAAAGAGGCAAAACTGAATCAGCTGATTAGAGAAGTTGGTTGGGAAAACAGATAATTAAAATACGATAAACCCAAGAGTAAAACCCAGTAGCATATCACCCAGTGTATTAAATAAATACGGATAGACTTTCTCATTTCGCAGCATAAAGGTTATATCATCCATTAACATCTCTGAAATCACAATGTACCTTAGAATTAATGAGTAACTGTGTAATTAACTGCATTGTCTTTCTTCTCAGGGATATATAATGGAATGCACAACTTAGAACTGACATCTTAGATACAATAAATTATATTATCCAATGATGGTAGATTTAATTACCTAAGAATAACAACGGGCCACATGTCAGGTAAAGTATTCTTCTGGAGACCTTTACATATATTGGTTTCCTCTCTCTATTAGTTATGCACTCACTGGAGAAAGGCACCTCAAAGTGGTACCCAGTGCTCTGAGATTCATTTAGGGTGACCAAAGAATAACAACCACATCCTGGAGCAGGACCCTTTGGGACTGCTCTAGGAACCATCACCAAGAATGGCATCAAGAAAACCATTGTTCCTTCGTTGTTCATTAGCATCGGGACAGAGAACATTTGGCAGCACATCATGACCATCCTAGGGAAGTGCCCTAACCACCCAGCAGACATCGAGAGTGCTCCTGATACAATGCACAGACCCTACCGAGTTTACAGGCTCTTTGCGAGAAGATGCTACTGAAACTACATAAGATTCATGGATGTTTCCATCAAGAGCAGGATAGTCTGTTCTAAATTTATGTGTGAAAAGAGATAGAGATGATGATGGAGTTGGAGATGGAGGTGATGGAGATGATGGAGATAGAAACAGAGATAGAGACAGATGGTGGAGATAGAGGTAGATAGGTCAAGCATAGACACTCATACTGAAGTGTTGGCTCAAGTGTGGCTGCTACACTTCCGATCCAGCTCCCTGCTAATGCATCAGGGAGGCAATAGATGATGGTGAAATACTAGGTTCCTATCACCCATGTGGAACATCAGGACGGAGTTCCTGGATCCGGGATTTGGCTTCGCCCAGACCTGGCTGTTGTGTCCATTTGCAGAGTGAACAAGCAGATGGAAGATTTCTCTGTCTCTCCACTCCCTCCCCACCCCTTCACTCTCTCTGTCTTTCAAACAAATACATATTTAAATATTTTTTAAAAATAAAGTTCTGTGCAATTCTAAGTTTTAGTTGCTTTGCTTAGAATCTGAGAAAAATAACTTCTTATGTTAAGAACAAACGCACTGAAGTCTTGGATAATGAATGTCAGTATTATATTGCATGAATGAGCTGCTCATGTTCTATAAAAATGAATAAAATAATAGAAATTTCCTTATTATTTAAAAAACTTCATCATCCACTAGAACATGAAAATTCAGCTTACTTTCCAATTTCACTTTTTAATTAATTAAGTTATAACTTAATTTACTAATTATTAAGTTTTGATGTTTGAGTTTCATTTAAAAAATAAAAGTTTCCTAACTTTTAAATAATCAAACTTGTCTTTGGAAATTTCTGAATTTTTTTCTTTGTTTTGTACTTAATAAACTTGACATACAAATCACCAGAACTGATGCTTCATAGAAAAAATTCCTTTTCTATGAGCACAAATTTGAAATAAAAGCCATGTAGTCATAACATACCATTTAAGTGATTTCTTAAATAATTTCAACTATTCATTAAAAAACATACTTAGCTCCAAAACAGCATGTTATTCCAAAGCTTAACTTGATATTTTATAAAAGTATTTATATTTAGGAAATGTATTTTTTCAGAGTTGAGGTTTTATGAGTTCCAGGAAGTATACAAAGTGTCCTCTGGACCATTTGATTAGCACTTAAAAAGATTTCTTTCATGAATGGGATCAACAGTAAATAAACTCATACCTCAAAAGACTGAAGGTTTAGGTAGAAATTTCAAATAGATTCTATTTAGTTGCTTCTAAGACTTGCAAAATAAACTGATAAAAATTCTTAAGAAAATGTTAAATTTTATGATTTAAACTCACTGAAAACATGTAAAGTAATTATTTTATATCTATTTTCAAGGGAACTTTTTTAAACAGGGAAATGTTTCATACTTTCAAAATACAAAAATTTATTCTTAAGGGAAAAGGACAATTTTTGCATTTTCAACCTTTCTCACTGATTTTTTACAACTAAAAATTCTTATAGAACACTAGTTTAATTTTCACTAACAAACTTCAGACTTTCCCATTATTTCCCATACAAAATTAGTACACTTATTTCCAGCATGACACTGTCTTAAGAAATGAATTTGCAGGGCCGTTGCTGTGGAGTAGCAGGTAAAGCCGCCACCTGCAGTGCCAGCATTCCATATGGGCACCAGTTCTAGTCCCGGCTGCTCCACTTCCAATCCAGCTCTCTACTATAATAGTCCAAATTCTTGGGTCCCTGCACCCATGTGGGAGACCCAGAAGAGGCTCCTGGCTCTTGGCTTTAGATGGGCGCAGCTCCACCATTGCAGCCATCTAGGAAGTGAACCAATAGTGGATAGAAGACCTCCCTCTCTCTCTGCTTCTCTGTAACTCTGCCTTTCAAAAAAAATAAGTAAATCTTTAAAAAAAAACAAAAAAGGCCTCTCCCTCTGTCTGTAACTCTGCCCCTCAAGTACATAAATAAATCTTTAAAAAAAGAAATGAATTTGCAATTTTTATTTAATCCTGGATATTTGCTGCCATCACTTTGGCAACTCAGTTTGACAACTCTAAATGAGTGACTTCACATGGAAAATAGTCAAAGCATTTTACTTAAGTATGCCATAGAAATTCATGAGCTCACCTGATAAGAGCTTTCTCTCCAAAGTATTCTCCTTTCTGCAGCGTTTTAATCAGCTGTGGCTGATCATGGCCCTCTGTACTCTGTGTAACTTTTACCTAAATGATGGTGAGAGGGAGAGAGAAAGAGAGAGAAAGAGAGATGAAAAAGGAGAATCTGAACACCTATTTAGTCAACCAAACCTTCCAGGTTTAGATAAATTAGATGACTAATGTAAAAGACAAGGCTTCGCTTTGATTTTGCAGTAGTTATATCAAGCTATGGCACTCAGCTCATTTTAATTGTTGTGAGAAATCTCATGGCTTACCATAATCCAATGATTCTAAAAGGAAGACCATCCATTCAAACCCTACCTCTCAAACTTATTTTATACATTAAGAAATTTATAGAAAGCAATTGTTTTCCATAGGTTTTTGGTGAAAATAACAATAGTTCTGTGGAACCTTTTGCTGTTTCAAAATCCTAATTGAGTTGACAAATGAATCAGAATAAGGCTGAGTATCGAGTTCTAAATCTGGTGTATGAAGATTGGGTGACTCCTATGTATCCAATAAATCCAAATGCAAAGTGTGGATTAGAAGAGGGGTCACAACCTTCATGGGAATCCATGGTCCAAGAACCTAGATATTCCTTCCTAGTGGTTAGAATATTTCAATTCACCATGGTAACAGGTTGCTTCACGCTGGTTGGAAACTCTGATTGGCATTCATATATGCCATGGGGAATTAACACTTAAAACATAATAATAATAATGAATGCAACTTGTTCATTAGCTGGACTTTTAATTCTAATTAGCTAGAATTCTGAGCATGAGATCCAGTTTGGGGGAAAATGGTAAGAAGTGATTCTGAGTGTTGAAGACTTCAGAGATTCGAAGCTATTCTGTTCCTGTGTTTCCTTCCCCTGGGGGCCCCGTTTAAAGTTCAACCAGAAGCCAGTTTACAAAGGGCAGTGCCTGGCTCTCCGATGATAACCCCTTCCAGGGAAGAAGGAACACACTAAAAATCCAACAGTGTACAGACGCCTGTGCTTAGGAATTTGCCTCTTTCCTTCAATATTTCACAAGTGCTTTTACATCTGAGGAACACTGCTAATGGTCAACACAGAAACACATGGCAACATATTGTCCACTGAACATTTAGTTAAAAAGATCTACTTATTACCTATTACCTACACTGTAAAGTTTGGGCATCTTAATCAACTTAAGCTCTTGTGCATGAATTGGAAGTTGTGGGCCATACTGGATTCAAAACTTGATGCCTGACCATCGCTGGCCTCCATGGCTGAGTTCATTCTCTTCCATCTGCTGCTTGTCACAAATATTGGATGGGAAAATGTTCTTAGGATCTTGAGCCAATGGAGGATCACATACACATAACAAGTAGGAATCTTAGAATAAATCTAGCTATGTTATACACAAAGAAGCTAGGTACAAAGAAAGTCAAGGGACCTGACTTCACTAAGTCAATGGAACTTCACAGTGAAGTCACTGGCTTAGACGGAACCCCTCACAATCTGTGGCTTGTCCCCCAAACTCAAGATTCAGACAGAATCCTACAGGACTTTTAGTACATGCTCCCTTACTTGTTCAGTACAGAGGAAGTCTTATGCTACAATACAGAATATTATTTCATTTATAAAAAATAACAAACTTTCCCAATTTATTATAAGTCAGGTTTGATTAATATTTACCTTTCCTTTTGCCAAAATGAAAAAGGTACTTCCCTCCTCACCCTCTCTAATGATGTAATCTCCTTTGTCGTAGTATTCCTGTTGGGACAAGATAGAAAGTAAAGGTTAGATCAAGTGGAGACACCCAACTGAGGGCATAAAGGCAACAGGACACCTGTGTCTGTGAAATGAGTGTTCCACACATGTTTCTTTCATTTTCTGTTTGTTTTAACTGTGAGTTTTTCTTATATTGCAGTCATAAACTGTGGAAAGGCAAGGAGGCTTTTGCTTTATTATTTACACTTATGTTTTTTTCCCTGGAAACATTCAATTTCAGGAACGGGGACCTAAGACATGAAGTGAAATGGCAGCAAGCTAATCACTAAAATGCAGGTGACCTGCACCTAAATCATCCAGCTATAAACTGTTTTGCAATTAGCAATAGTCTGAAAGTTGCCTCTAGAGTTAGAAAAGACAAACAATTATAAAATAAAATACAAATACCATCCATCCCTAGGTGTTGTTAAGAATATTGGTCTCAAAAAAAAAAAGAATATTGGTCTTAAATTCTCATTCCTTGAAGATCTACAACTAGGAAGATTCTATGCACACACTAAATAGCTTGGTCATATGTGTCAATTCCAAAGACTTGTTATAAAAGGGCTACATTAGAATTATTTGCATACCAATTCTTCTAAGTGTAGGTTTATTCTCATGAAATTTCAAATTATCATGCCTTTGTATGTATTAATAAACATTTCTTTCTTATATTTTTGTGTGATTAGCTAATCCCTGGGCAGCAGAAAGCAATTTATCCACCTGTCAGACCAAAAGAGCAATTCACTATCTTAGAAAACCAAGATGGATTAAACTGTCTGTCTCTACTTTGCCTTAATTTGATCTTGTCTCAAAGTCATGGAACTAAAATGGATCTCTTAATTATTTACACAAACAAAAATGGACTGTTTAATATTCTTAGAGGCATAATTAATAACATAACAGCTTTTATTTTTCTTTTGGGGTGCAAAATAAATGCCAAACTAAACTATTATGTCTGTTGTTTTCTGATATTTTCATGGATATTTAATCTCAAAGACTTCTTAAACTTATAGAATAAATATTACTTTGTCTAATAACTATACCTTTTATTTGCAAAGCACTACATGTGTAAGACATTTTAACATCTCATGGAAGAATGTATAAAATCTTGGGAGTAAAAAGTACTTTGCAGTCAAACAGAGCTAGATTCAAATCCCAGTTCTGTATTGAATTTTACTTCCATGAATCTATAAAATTAAAATAAGGACATTTGCCCTCAAAGACTTAGAGAAATGCATTGGTTTTTCTATTGCTGCTGGAACAAATAACCATAAAACTAGTGGCTTGGAACACCACCCTTTTATTATCTCTCAGTTTCTGTGGGTCAGAAAGTCCAGGCACACCATGACTCAACCAGGTTTCCCTACTACGGTGTTTGAAGACGGAACTCAAGGCAGCAGTAGGGCTGTGTTTCTGGAGGTTTGGGGCAAGTCTACTTTCTAGACCATAGAAGTTGCTGGCAAGATTCAGTTGTGGGATCAAGTCCTCATCTGTTCACTGCCTTTCAGTAAGGCTGAACCTCTTTTCCTGGTGGCCTCTGTCAGTGCCTGCCCTGGGCTGCTTGCATCTTAGGGCCAGCAATGGCATTTCAAATTCTTACCCTCGCTCACTAGGCTAATCCTCCGCCTAGCGGCGCCGGCACACCAGGTTCTAGTCCCGGTTGGGGCGCCGGATTCTGTCCCGGTTGCCCCTCTTCCAGGCCAGCTCTCTGCTGTGGCCAGGGAGTGCAGTGGAGGATGGCCCAGGTGCTTGGGCCCTGCACCCCATGGGAGACCAGGAAAAGCACCTGGCTCCTGGCTCCTGCCATCGGATCAGCGCGGTGCGCCGGCCGCGGCAGCCATTGGAGGGTGAACCAACGGCAAAGGAAGACCTTTCTCTCTGTCTCTCTCTCTCACTGTTCACTCTGCCTGTCAAAAAAAAAAAAAAAAATTTTTTTTTAAAAATTCTTACCCTCAGAGTTTCCCTGCTTTCTACTTCTGCTCCACTGCTCTGACTCCAACCAATGAAAATTCTCTGCTTCTAAGGGCTTGTTGTAATTACGTTCAGCCCACCTCACCAATCCAAGATAATCTCCTATTTTAATGTCCCAAACCCTCAGCACCTCTGCAGAGTTCCCTGTACCACACAACAACATAGTCACACAATATAAGAATTAGGATCTGGAACCTTGTAAGGACAATTGTCCCTACCACGACAAGCCAATCAAAGACAGTGTCTTCCAAGGCACCAAGGGCATCTCTAGCACAGTAAAAGATTAATGATTGCCATATTAAGGACAGAATGATAAAGATTTGCTTAGCTGTTGTATCTTCTAGACCTCAGTTTTCTGTTGCATATAATTAAGGTTGCATTGCCTACCACACCTCATATTGTTTGAGGAGCAGATAAGAGAGTGTAGCTAAAGTACCCAGTGGTGCTGTTGGTATGTACTAGGCATGTGCTAAGCGTGAGCTCCTGTATCAGAGGCTACAAGCTGGTCATGCAAGCCTTCCACGGGTCATACAGCTATCCAGGTAGATCACATTCTACGGTCTCCCAGTGGCAACCATGTGATTAACACCTATCTAAAGAATCTGACCAGAACTGACGTGTGCCAGGCCAGGCCCATGAACACTTTTGCAAACATATCTTCACATATTTTTCCAAATTGGAGTGACATGGACCAGAGCGATCTGGAAAACCATGCTGAAAGGGCAAAAAAGCCATCAGCTTGGCTTCCTGAGTGTCTGTGTGGCGCCAATCAGGATCATCTTTCCTGGACTGTTAGGTCAGTGGGAGCAAACTTCTACTTTATTCAAACAATAATATTTTGAGTTTTTTTGCATCAAGATTTGATTACCCCAACTCTTCATTCTTTCCCATTTTATTAAAAATCTTCACAATATACAAGTTTGATTTCATTGCAGACATGATTATGATCCTTAAGGAGTAGCCACAAAACTACGGTCTAGGTGTCCTCATTACATCTTTGCTAAAACTGCTGGGGTCACGTTAGATGTTCCTGCCTCAGGGAATCTGCCCCCAGCTCCTTCCTGTTCCCACCCTGGTCTCAGTCCCTAGCATTCACAAGCAACAGAGGAATATGGAGAATTGCTCCAGCGCTGCGAGGCTGTTCTCTGTGTACAGAGTTGTGGCCCCTAATTCCTGTCCATGAGATTCATTCAAGGGGAGAAATCCTGAAAGAGGACACTGAGAAAGAGCTTTGTTATTTCTTAGGGACAGCCTTCCTAGTGGTATTTTTCCCAGGGATGATTCTTTGTCACCCCAAACCATGGAAGGAAGATAAATAATACCTCCCAGTGTGTTGACAGTAACTTCATAGATCAGAAAAGACTGTGGAAATAGGTCAGACCAAAAATATATAGTGGTGAGTCCTGGCTGTGATGCTAGACTACCCAGTGTTTGTCAACTGGGGAAGGCAGCCAATTGAGTCAGGGTGGTCAGCGAGACCAAAAAGAGAAATACAAACAGTGTGGTTATTGTCCTGTGGCTACATTGCAAAGGGGTCTCTGAGAGAAGCAAGAAGCCATAGACCCTAACTTGTAGAGTGATGATTCTCATGCATTTTTTCACTTTGAACTACAGTAAGAAATACATATGACATTTATACCCAAAACACATACAAGAACATGCACACATACAGATATTTCTAGAAAATGAAAGCATATTTTCCAAAATAATGCTTCCTACTTAGATTTTTTGAAAATGTTTCTCTAAATCAGTTTTGTGACCTAGTAATGAGTTGTCATCTACAGTCTGAGAAAGATGTTTTCAAAGAAGATGTTTAGGAGCAGACATTTGACCTCTGCTCCCACTTCTAGCTTCCTTCTGATGTGGAACCTGAGAGGCAGCAGGTGATGGCTCTATTACTTGGGTCCTTGCCAACCACATGGGAGGCTTGGATTGACTGCTCAGCTCCCAGTCTCAGCCTGACCCAGACCAGCCATGGTAAACATGTGAGGAGTGAAACAACAAATGAGAGTTCTGTCTGTAACTCTGTCTTTCTCTTTCTCTGGCTGTCTGTCACCCTGTCTCTCAAATAAATAAATATTTAAAAAGTAGAAAGAAAAGAAGATATCTAGAAGATTTAAGAGGGTTTATTTGGTAAATGGCAAGAGGGGCAAATAAGAATTCAGTGATAACCTGGGAAATGCCGGACCCTGTGCACCTGTAAGGAGCCTATAAAAACCAAAGGAGATTCCAAGGTGATGGAGGGAAACACAAAGGAGCAAGCCTGCGATTTCCTTAGTCTTCAGTGTGTGACCAGACCTGCCATTAGAAAGTATGGATGATATACAACTAATGCACAATACACCAACACACACACCCTTCCATGTCCCATGTGCCTATGTACTCACGTTTGTTTAAAAATTTTATAGTTTTTTTGGGTTGTTACCAGGTGTGTGTGTGTGTGTGTGTGTGTATGTGTGTGTGTGTGTGGGGGGGTGTTCTCCAGGTACCATACTTAAAACGTCTTAGAAATTTTCAAGCAACACATCTGGATCAGATGAATGCTGTCAACAACTCAGGCATGATTTAGTACCTGGTTGGTTTTGTTCAAGGAACCATATCCTACAAAAGGAAAATCAAAATTGCTTACTCCCCTTTTGGATGTACCAACTCTATAGAATTCTACCAATTTAAATACCAATGAGGTGGCAGACTACCTATATTTTGTGGTTGGGGAAACTCCAATGTCCACCACAATTAACTGACAGCAGGTGGTGATGGAGGTAGAACCACACCTTATTCTCCAGACTTGGGTTGGTAAACTTTCTACAACACCAGCTGTCCCACCTATCATTCACTGGATCATAAACTGTCAAAATTCACAATTATCTCGACTTTCTTAGGGCTCTGGATGTCATCATTAAAATGACACAACTTCTTTGTCTTATGCAGCCATTAGTAAGAAGAAGTAATTAGAAAAAGAAATTAAACTTTAAAAGAATGATTAAAAATGGAACATTCCTGAGTTAAGAGCCAGACTGCAGCAAAAACAGATGCATCCTTTTCATAACTAAACTAGTGCTTCTTAAGCTTTAGGAGCTGAAGCATCCCATCATTATCATGCTAAGATCTGAATTTGGGGGCCCTTAATGGGGTTTCTGGTTCAATCTGTGTGGGGTGGTGCTTGGCCACCAACATAGCTGGGTCTGAGTAAGGGTGAGGACTTTCCACCCCACTGCACCCGTGGCTTTGTGAAAGGGCACCACTGGGTCCAGTTCCAGAATCCTGTGAGAGTCAGGGAATGCCACGGTTAATCACACGCTTGCAACACAGGACAGCACCATCAAATCCCGTGTTTCCTGTATGCATCACCATGTGTGGGGTGTGTGGGAACATAAACTCCTTTCGCCCCATCTTCTGTCCTGCACAACTGGATCTGTTATGTCTTTTTCTTAAGATGTATTTATTATTTGAAAGTCAGAGTTACAGAGGGAAAGACACACACACACACACACACACACACACAAGAGAGAGAGAAAGAGAGCTTCCATCCACTGGTTCAGTCCCCAAATGGCCTCAATGGCCTAGGCTGGACCAGGATGAATCCAGGAGCCAGGAGCTTCATCCAGGAGCTGGATGAAGAGTGGAACAGTTGGAATGGGAACCTGTGCCCATATGGAATGCCAGGATCACAGCAGGTGGCGTAATCCCTAGGCCACAACACAGGCCCCCATTAGTTAACTCTGAAAGCACACGGTGAGAATGTTGGTATTATTCCCACACTCACTTTCTCATCAGAATGCAAGAATAGGCTTAAAGTCAACAGCTGCCTCTAGAAGTCAACGTTCTCATGATTTAAGCTAAAGCAAATTCTACCACTGGAGCTCCACACGGCCATGGCCATGTGGTGTAGGAAGTCCCCAGTCTAAGTCTTCAGAAACACATCAGGGCCGAATGCTTTGTGATGGGAAACTCTGCACCCCCTTCAACTCCCACCCCCTCCTCACACTCCAAGAAAGCTCCCAAATCCACCTCTAAGCAGTATGACAGATCCAGTCTGTTTTTCCCACAGATTATGAAGCCAGTGTGTGGGACAGCCAGCCCTGGAACTCAGCGGGGGCGCTGTCATAGCTCTGGTGCCTTAGGGACTGGTGTTGTCAGGACCCTGTTGATGGGTCATTAGTCCAAGCTATGCTGCTAAGTCGTGTGTTTTCTTAGAGCTAAATAGATCCATTACTCCCTTGCTAATCACTTTCACGTTTGAGAATTTGCACACATTACAGAGACACATTTGTTTGCTAGGTATGAATAAAGAGCCCTTTATTAACTGTGCTGTCTGCAAATACTGAGATAGCCTAAAACTTTGCCAGGGTGTTTGAAAAGATGAGACTTTTCAAACTCAAATTGTGTGTTAATTAATGCGGGATCTGAGGCCCCATCTATGTATTCTGTAGCTATTGCCTGTAGTTGCTATAAATATGTCTAATTTACCATTTATTTTTAATGATGCTAAATTTTCATATTTTCTGTCAGCATGGAATTCCCCTCTGGTGAATCTACTCTATTAGTATTATATTAAAAACAGATTTCCTCGGTTAACAAAAAATATAGGGCTTCACTAACTTTAAAAAAATGCCCTCAGAAATTAGGATGAATTATTAATTTGCAACATCTGTGACTGGGTTATGTTACACTGAGAAAAGTCCCAAGAGATGCAGGGTAAACAGACTTCTTGAAAATGACTTCATATCCGAACCCCCTGGGGACACAGGGCCGGGCACTGTGTCATCATGGTCTGTCCTTGATAAACTGCTGGATGGGTTCCATGAATTGTAAATGGAAACATCACTGGTGTCACTTACACTTAAGGATAAAATGGCCCCCGCTCCCTTCTCAACAGATATTAGTTTACATTGTATGTTGTGATTGACAGAGGTATGAATCTGTCAACAGTCAGTCTCGGAGGGTTTTTTCCCCCTCCCACTGAGAACAGCTTTATTTTTTTTTTTTTTTTTTTTTTTTTTTTTTTTTTATTTTGACAGGCAGAGTGGACAGTGAGAGAGAGAGAGAGACAGAGAGAAAGGTTTTCCTTTGCCGTTGGTTCACCCTCCAATGGCCGCCGCGGCCGGCGCGCTGCGGCCGGCGCACCGCGCTGATCCGATGGCAGGAGCCAGGAGCCAGGTGCTTTTCCTGGTCTCCCATGGGGTGCAGGGCCCAAGCACCTGGGCCATCCTCCAGTGCACTCCCTGGCCACAGCAGAGGGCTGGCCTGGAAGAGGGGCAACCGGGACAGAATCCGGCGCCCCAACCGGGACTAGAACCCGGTGTGCCGGCGCCGCTAGGCGGAGGATTAGCCTAGTGAGCCGCGGCGCCGGCTTGAGAACAGCTTTATAAAAGCTTAAAATCTCCATGTGATTCCTTTACTATTCCCAACCTCCTTTAAATTCCATGAAAGCCATTTTGGATTCAAGGAAATTGAGTCTCCAAAACGTTAGAAAGGCTATTTGCTTTGAATTTTAATCTCTGAAATCTGAAGAGGTTTTCATAAAATGTGTATCACTAGAATCCAAGGTACATGTCATAAGAGCATTATTCATAGAACTTGCCTAGTCTTGGACTTGAACCAACCAAACCAACCATCTGGGTGATGCCTAAAATGAGTTTTTGAACACATTTCAATATCCTGTTTTCCCCTAGATGTTAAAATAGGTACAGTGCTTCTTAAGTACAGGTTTCTTAGGAAGCATTTTCACGGCCTAGAGAGTTCACGTACAGAGCACTTCACAGTCCAATTCAGAAGCGAAGCGTGTCACCAACACACCCCTTTCTCTGCTACATTTCCCAACTCTGCCTCATTGACTCCTTTATGCTATGAAACTCTGTATGGGATTGTGATGTTAATTGCAGAAAACCAAACGCCTCAAGTAAGACAAATTACTTTTATAAAATATGCTAAAAGATTAAAATATGTAAATCAAATTTCACTTTACACATGCAAATAAAATCCATTTTAATACATTTCAATAGAGTGTACACCTTTCCCAGCCCCTTAATCAACATAAGTTGGCCTATGTTTTGCCACAATGAAAAAGGCTCCTGATTTCTGCAGACTGATGATCTACTATCTTTTCCTTTTTATTCATTTACATTGCTAATAATACTAGATTCTAGAATCTTCTAATGAATTTTATTTTTTATTTTACAATCTCTTACCACTTCCAAGCAGTCGATGATCTTGGTTAATTTATCTTCAGGTAAGTTCTTCAGCAAGGATACACTTCAAAATTAAAAAGAAACCTTTTTTTAAAATTATCTCCCTGTATAAATATATACATAGATTGTATGTAGATTCTGAAATTTCTATATTCATCTTAAAATATAATGTACATTAATCTTTCAAATAACAGGAAACACTTGTGTAGCTAAATTTCATATACTAAAAATTATATATATAATCACAGACATTTAAAACAGGTAAATAAATGAAAATAGTAACATGTCATAAAGGAAAGAAGACCACTTTGTGTCTCTATTGGGGGAAAATTGTACATTTGTCGTTGGTTTTCAAAGTGAATCACACCTGGAAGTGTGTTCCTCTCCCCATCTCTGTATCTTTTCTGTTGGCTTGGGTGAGGATCAAATTTCATCCAAATCTTTGAATTAAGCAAAGACTGAATCCAGAGGAAACATGGAATTAACATTGAAATGATCTTTGATTATGGGTCACATTCTACTGTCTTGTAAAATTAATAGCAGCCAGAAGCATGTAATCAGAACACATTGAACATATAATAATAACATACAGAGAATGAAATAGAAAATGAAAACTATTATTTAAAAAAAGTAGAAATTCCACTGAGTATGATCAACCAATCAATATGATTAAATGATTCTCTTAAACAAAATTCCTCTTCTACTTTACCCATTTTTATTCAGATCCACCAATATAACTTCGTAAGATAAACACTTCCTTACTATCTAAAATCTGACACCCCGTAAGGGAAAAACGATGTCGCTCTAAAAGTAAATGAAAAGGCAGAGAGCTCTAGGCTGACTCTCACTCAAATGCACCTGGAGGCGCATGGTCAGGAACAGGTACAAGAATGTTTGCTTCAAAGTTATTTGCAGCTGAAAACGCTAAACAAGCTCTATAGGAGGAGGACAGAAAAAGTAGTCAGGTGATGCAGCCCTGCAATAGCAGAAATGCCTGAACTAACAAACATGAGAGGTTCTTGGAAAAAAACATGGAGTAAAAAAACGAGTGGCAAAAATAACACTATCTTTATAAAATTCACAAATAATGCAAATCAAGTTATAGGCAAAATTATCAAGACTACCAAGGAATGACTGCTGTACCACAGAATGTACACCACTGCCAAGGAGGGACTGGGGCAGGAGGCTGGAAATCTCATAAGTGCTCACTTTCCATTCTTTAGGTCGGGTAGTATCTTCATGGGTATTTAGTTTGTTTATAACTTCTGTATATACAACATATTCATACATCACATATTTCAAATAAAATGTAAATAGAAGGAGAATTTACTGTACATTATGAAACAAAAAAATGTATTGCCGTAGTACATCTGCCTATTGATCAAATGGTAGAAGCGTAACCATCACTTATCATTGATTAACGTGTGCTCATCATCTAGTCTAGACCATCTGTCTTCTTTGGGGATGACTGGAGAAAGAAATAAGAAGAAAAATCTTTTGTCTCTCCTCGATGAAGACAGGGATCAGGTGTGTCTTATTCACCACAATACTTAGCACCTGGCAACTAGTATTTTTGAAGGAATGAATGAAATAACAAAAAAGAAGGCAGAGAAGAAAAAAGAAAGAAGGGATATGTGCTAGTAGATTTTCAGAGCTCCTTGCACTAAGACAGAACACATTTCAGGCTTTATTTCAGACATAGCATATGAGCACTGGTTCATTTACTTGTCTCTCTTTGGTCTTTGAATAAATGTGACTTATCAGTTTGAAATGGTGATCCAATTGCACAGTTGTGGGATTCTGAGACCACCTATGTTCAGTTAGACCCCATATTATGCTGGCTAAGACACTGGCTGGCTTATAGGTAAGGCACCTGCTTGTCATTATGGCAGCTCTCTGCCAGGAGTCATTATTGCCTCTGGAAGAACAAACCAGCAAGATTTTATATGGGAGACTGTAACAGCTGCAATGCTATACTGATTAACAATGTGTTCATTCAATGGTTACTGAGTCCTCATTACAGGCTAGGTACTGGACAGCCCTAAAAACATCAGTATCACGGGCTTGTGTGCAAGATAAAATCACTATACTATACTTAAGAAGAACCTAGAATTTATTTTTAGGAAAACACATGATATATTATTATTATTATTACCATTTATCAAAAATAACATTTCATGACAGTATATATTGCAGCTTCAGAGACTGTCAAAGCTCCTACCAAAGTTACAAAAATAGTTTAAATAAGGAATTCATATGCTCAAAAAAATGTTTACATGGAAAAGACTTTTTTGGTTACGTAAACATTTGCTTCTCTATAAATTGATAAATTAAAGTTGGTGATGGAAGAACTGGTCACACCTAAGTGTGTTCCAAGAATCCATGTCATCAGGACAGGTATGGTAACATTTTCCATAATTTGCTACTATTAATAATAATCTGGAAGATGGTATAGCTATGCAAAGAAGAGTGTCTTAGGTAAAGCAAATAAGGATAATATAATAAATTAAGTTTAATATTATTCTAGTCAAAGCATTATTAGAAAGATTATCTTTTGCTATATCCTTCAAATTTCAAATGTCATTCAAAGCCAGGGGAGCAACTGAGGCAAATATTTTAGGAATTTACAAATCTTTCCAGACTATACATTTTGGCTCCTACAATACAAGGCAAAGATTAGAAGGAGAAATAAATCAGTGCACAGGGCTAGTGGGAATTAAATATAATTTTTAATGTGTAGTAGCATTTACTGTAAAGGAATCCTTATTGCTTCTTTGACTTAATCCCATGGTAAATGCCTAAATGAGAGAGGGTCCTAGTAAAATAATTTTTCTGATAAAATCAACATATCCACGACATGGCTACGCCATCGTCTGCACTTCACTCCAGTGTGTTCCTACCTTCTGAGGAAGTTTCTGTACTGCTCGTCTCTGGCTTGGGCTGTCCTCCTCATTATATTCTGGAAAACTTCTCGATCTAGAGCCCATGTTTTCACATTGGTAATAGCTTTAAAAAAGCAACAAAACAATAAAATATTGTTTAGCACCACTCGAAGAAAGCAATCCAAAAACAATCCATGCATTTGCTCTATGTTCCCAGATACTGATATTTCTCGGGAAGTGTATTATTTAAACAGCAAATGGAAGGAGACGGTAAAATGAATAGTAATTTATAAATCATTTTGGCTTTGAAATGAGTCATGATTTGGAAGTGGGTAGCACAAGATTTCTTCCTAATTATGTTTTGGTTAGGGTGATATTAAAATTAGTTTACAATTCCCAAGTAGGAGCTACAGCCATGATCAAAGAGAAAGGCAGGCAGCCAGTAGGTAAGCCAGAGTTCAGAATTCACATGCAGGTAATTGAAAGATATCTCTGTGTATGTGTCTGGGTGCGGATCTTTTTATGTTATTTGGGCATGGCTACTAAAGAGTCAATATATTTTAAGGATCTTCATGGCCACTTCGTATAAAATGTATACAAATAATTTTAAAGAGAGTAAGGAAGAAAGTCTTTGAGAATATAGGAAACACATAAAAGGCAAACAGAATTTTAAAATGAAGTGTAGCAGAGTGAAGCTTTAATCAAAAATCTAGATGAAATTTCAGTTATAAGATTTTCAAAAAAAAGGGGGGGGTGGAGTAATGAGAGTCTACAAAGCTCTGATTTACCAAACTTTAGAGTCAATTAGAGGTCTCTTAATATTCTTGTTAAAAATACAGATCCCTTAACAGGTACCAAATCACAGCGATAAAAGTAATAAGTTCCTGGCGTTACTCAGCACAGTGGGGTGAATGTAGCTCACAACAGACATTTATACATTTATGAGCAAAGAGTGGAGCAGAGCTCCAAGGCTACAACCCCAGAGCGCTGACCTAGTGAGGGAAATGATCACTGCATGGACTGCTACATGGACTGACACATCCATATGTATGTACAGTTATGGCGAATCACAATTTTTAAATGTTTAAGGATTCAGAAATGGGAACATGATTTGATGTTCACACACTGAACACAATTATTGACTGATGACATACCCCATAAGTATGTACAATTAAAATTATAATAAAAACACATGTCACTGAGCTCCATCTGTAACCAGGTAGAAAATAAGGTAAGCAAGCATTTTTACTACTTAAGTGGAAAGCTGGGCAGGTGATGTTTCAGGCCTGCACTGCGGGCTTCCTGCCCACCCATGCCACAAGGCATAAATTGCCTTGTTCCTTATCTCAACTTCTTTAGCTGAGCAGGACCTGCTCAGGCAGGATCTAAACTCACCGCATGTGGACCTCAAGGACTGCGAGCAACAGAGAAGGAATGTGTTGCCATCAGTCAGTAATAGGGTTGTTTTGATTTGTTTTGTTTTGTTTTTTGACAGGCAGAGTGGACAGTGAGAGAGAGAGACAGAGAGAAAGGTCTTCCTTTGCCATTGGTTCACCCTCCAATGGCCTCTGCAGTGGGCGCGCTGCAGCCCGCACACTATGCTGATCCGAAGGCAGGAGCCAGGTGCTTTTCCTGGTCTCCCATGGGGTGCAGGGCCCAAGCACTTGGGCCATCCTCCACTGCACTCCCAGGCCACAGCAGACAGCTGGCCTGGAAGAGGGGCAACAGGGACAGAATCTGGCGCCCCGACCGGGACTAGAACCCGGTGTGCCGGTGCCGCAGGCGGAGAATTAGCCTATTGAGCCGCGGCGCCGGCAGTAATAGGTCTTGGCACCTGACACCAGCTCTTTAATGAATTTAGCCATACCTGCACTCCCTTCCTTGTAACCACTTTATAAGCCTCAAAACAGCCTTATCCAGCAGAGCGGTAGTCTTTGAGCCCAGGAAGTCTGCTACCCTCTCATCTGTTGACAGATTGAATGAATGTTCTCTTCCCTTTACCGCAAAGCCTTGTCCTTGTTATTTGATTTGGCACTGGCGACATGGACCCAGCTTTTGGTAGCACATTATCAGAGATTCTGTTTCAGGATATAGGGTAGAATCCGAGAATCTGTACTTTTTTATGATTTATTTATTTTTTGAACTGACATAAAAATTCTACACATATATGAAATTTTAAGATTTTTCAACAAATGTATACATTGTGTAATATCCAAATAAGGGTAAAGATGTCTATCTTGACAAATATGTATTATTTCTTTACAATGAAAAGATTCAAAGCCTTTTCGTCCAGTTTTTTTTAAGAAACATATGCAGTGCATTTTCATTTATAATGATGACCCTACACTGCAACAGAACAGAACTTTTGACTCCTGTCTAACTACAACTTAGTACTTGTTAATCAACATTTCCCTATCCATCTCTCCCCACTACCCTTCCCAGCCTCTGCTAATCACCATTCTGCTCTCAACCTCTATGGGAGGGGCTGGCACTGTGGCACAGCAGGTTAAGCTGCCACCTGCAGAACTAGCATCCCCATATGGGTGCTGGTTCCAATCCTGGCTGCTCCACTTCTAGTCCCTGCTAATGCACCTGGGAAGGCAATGGAAGATGGCCCAAGTGTTTGGTTCCCTGCAGCCATGTGGAAGACCAAGATTAAGCTCCTGGCTCCTGGCTTCAGCCTAGCCAGCCCTGGCCATTGCAGTCATTTGAGAAGAGAACCAGTAGATGGAAGATTCTCTCTCTCTCTCCCCTCTCTCTCTCTCTGCCCCCTCTAATTCTGCCCTTCAAATAAATAAATAACTTTTTAAAAAAACTTCTATGAGAGCAACTTCTCTTTTTCGAAAGATTTTGTTTACTTGAAAGACAGACAGAGGAAGACAGAGCCGGACAGCCAGCTAGAGATCTCCTTGCCTAATTTTTCAGTTTATGATTATCAGTACTATGTTAAATAAAAGTGGCAAAAGTAAGCATCCATGTCTTCCTCCACATCTTAGGAATCCTTTAGCTTTTCCCACTTCTGTATGATATTGCTGTTGAATTGTTGTTATGTATGGTCTTTATTATGTTGAGATACATTCTTTCTGTACCTAATTTAGTGATGGATGCTGGATTTTATCAAATGCCTTTTCTGTATGTACCAGGATGATCATGGGTTTCGTCCTTCCATTTTGTTGACATAGTATGTCATGTATATCGATTTGCATATGTTGAACCATTCTTTCAGAGCTAAGAGGAATCTCAGTTGATCATGCTGAATAATCTTTCTACTTTACTGTTAGAATCTGTTTGCTAGTATTTTGTTGAGGACTTTTGCATCTACGTTTACCAAGGATGTTAGCCTGTAGCTTTCTTTTTTGCTGTATTCTTGCCTTATTTTGGTATCAGGGTAATTTTGGCTTCTTAGAATGTATTTGGAAGAATTCTCTCCTCTTCTATTTCTTGGACTGTCTTAAGAAAAACTGATATGAGTTTTCCTTTAAATGTTTTGTAGAATTTGGCAGTGAAGCCAGTGGGTCCTAAGTGACCCTTTGATCAGAGACTTTTTTTTTACGGATTCAATCTCATTACTGGTTATCAGTCTATTTAGGTATTCTTTTTCTTCATGACTCAATCTTGGTAAAGTGTATCTGTTCAGGAATTTGTCCATTTCTTCTAGTTTATCAAATTTGTTGGTGTATAATTATTTATAATAATACCTGATTATTTTTACTTTTGTGGTATCATGGAATCTACATTTTATCAAATACTTCCTCAATGCTAATACATATAAATCCAGTCCTAAACATTAAGAAATGCTATATCTAAATATTTCAGAAGAAAACTCAAGATGACTATGAATAAATTCAATAAAACCAGAAATCCTTAAGAGAAGCAATTAAACTAATCCCAAAAGTCACTCATGAATATTCTCATTGCATTAATTCATATCCCTTTTGATATTTATATTTTTCCATTGGCTTATTTAATTTTCTGGTTTATATATGTAATACCTAAATAGAGATTAGAAAACAACATTACGCACATGTCCATGTAGCAGAATATACAGTGAATGTTGGATTCATTTGGTTCAAGGCTGTCTTCCTAATTTGTACGGAGTTCTCTTATGTAAAAGTTATTTTTAACTTAAGTTATTTAGACAAATGCCTCAGTATAAATCCTTTCATGGGTGCAGCAGTTTCTATTAATAAGAGCATGTTGAGCAAAATGGCTGACAAAAATACATTAGATCAGGAGAGTTAAGTCTTAGCTAGGTTACCTTTAGCATTGTATAATTCTAAGATAGAGCATTTTATCCTCTTACCTTTCACAGAGGCAGTCCTTGTACAGTTGTATAAAATGGCTAGTTCCCCAAATGTAGTCCACATAGGGATAGATGACAGCAATTTCTCCCCTTGAAATACCTCTAGTCGACCCTCTATTGACAGAATTTAAGAAAAACAAAAATAATGAGAATATGCCTGCATTCCATAAATTCAAAAAAAAAAATGAAGAGTGTACAAAACATATAGAAGGCTGGCGCCATGGCTCACTAGGCTAATCCTCCGCCTAGCAGCGCCAGCACACAAGGTTCTAGTCCCGGTCGGGGCGCCGGATTCTGTCCCGGTTGCCCCTCTTCCAGGCCAGCTCTCTGCTATGGCCAGGGAGTGCAGTGGAGGATGGCCCAAGTACTTGGGCCCTGCACCCCATGGGAGACCAGGAGAAGTACCTGGCTCCTGCCTTTGGATCAGCATGGTGCTCTGGCCGCAGCGCGCCCACTGCAGAGGCCATTGGAAGGTGAACCAATGGCAAAGGAAGACCTTTCTCTCTGTCTCTCTCTCTCACTGTCCACTCTGCCTGTCAAAAAAAAAAAAAACATATAGATGAGGTGATAATTCACATTTTAATACAGTGGTTCAGAGTAAAGACTAAATTTAGCTCTTCTTTTATTTTATTTTTTTATTTGACAGGCAGAGTTAGACAGTAAGAGAGAGAGAGAGAGAGACAAAGGTCTTCCTTCCATTGGTTCACCCCCCCCAAATGGCCGCTACAGCTGGCGCACTGTGCCAATCTGAAGCCAGGAGCCAGGTGCTTCCTCCTGGTCTCCCATGAGGGTGCAAGGCCCAAGCACTTGGGCCATCCTCCACTGCCTTCCCGGGCTACAGCAGACAGCTTGACTGGAAGAGGGCAACCGGGACAGAATCCGGCACCCCAACTGGGACCAGAACCCAGAGTGCCGGTGCCACAGGCAGAGGATTAACCTAGTGAGCCGAGGCACCAGCCTAAATTTAGCTCTTCTACTTACTCCTTATTAGCTGGGTCACTTAGAGAATATCACCTTTTCTGCCTGGAGTTCCATATCAATAATGGAGATAATAATAATTACTATTCCCACTTTATAAAGTCTTTGTGAGAATTAAATAAATTAACTTAGGTAGGAATGGCTAGCACATAGGATGTGCTATGTAAGTATTAGCCATTATTAACACTTGCGTGTATGGTCACCATTGTAACAGAATCCTTCCTGAAGCAGTGGGTGGCAAGCGTTTTATTTGAAGTTCATTCTACCCTATCAAAAGGGTACGGCATAAAACTCTCTTTTACCAGAAGCCCAACAATCACTGTGTGTCTTGAAATCACAGCAGAATTGTTCAACGCGAAGGCAGAGCAACTTGTGATAACTGAGAATTGCCCCGGAGTCGACTGCCTGGCTCTGAGCCATGGCTCTAGTTAATGGCTGGATGACTGACGAGTTTCTTCCCAGTGCTTCCACCACTATTCATTCAAATGTAATGCATACAAAGGTCCTTTGAAAAGTTTGTGAAAATGGAATTGAAATGTGCATTTACTTTGGTGAAAAATTCTGAAATTCATGCATAGTTTTTCCCGTTACACATGTTTTCCATGAAGTTTTTGAAGACCCCATATACGAATTATAAATGTTAAGAGGCTAAGAAAAGTGCTTAGCACTTAGGTGTACCTAGGCAAAGAATGGAGAACTCCAGATTACCTTCTCATAGTTCTTTTGCCTTATTAATATTCTTCTCCCATCCCTTCAAACAAGCATAAACAAAACCTTACCCAACCCAGATTGTAAGCAAAATATATCTAAATTCTGAGAGGAAGAAGAAAAGGTGAGGCAAAGTCTCTTTTCCTAAAGAATCCACCTCTTTCTAAACAGCTCTGAGTCATCTCTGCCCATTCATTCATTCAACAGATCTGCCAGCGCATCAGAATGTAGAGAAGAGGAAAGACACTTAATCTGATAGGATTTATATTCCAGTAAGAAAAAAAACCTCCAAATTCTACAGATTAGATATGCATTTTAATAAATTCCCATTACAGCTAAATTTTATTCCATCAAAACCACTTACTGCTAACATCCAGTTGAAATCATGGATGTTAATGCATTTCAAGGACTTTTTTAATTGGCTATGGCTCATAGGACTTGAGCAATGCTGAAGAATTATATGGGATATCAAAAGTTTAAGCTAAATATGCTTTTACTATTTGCTATATTTTATAAAGGGGAGATATTTAATTACAAAATTAATTCGCTCAACCAGATAATTAAACCAGGCAATTCAGTCCTTACATGACATTGTAATTAATTCAACCAAAAAACCATCCAATTTTCATTTCCATGTATAGCCCTGATCTCAATAGCTGCACTGATGCTGACTTCTGCTCAACCTCTCCCCCCTCAAAACCTTTCATCAGAGTTAGTGGCAAGGAACAAGATGAGCTGACGTGAGTTTCGCATCCTGTCCAGCAGGTTCCATAAATGTTTGTTGACTTAATTGGCTATCTCCTCTTGCCAGAATGCTCTAGCCTTGCTAAAATGGATAAGAAACAACCAAGCAAAAAAATGCAAGAAAGAAAAATTGCTCTGGTTCACCTGTCCACAAAAAACCAAAGCCTGGCTATGAGCAGTACACTCCACTACTTGACTAGAATAATCATTTGGAAAGGACTATACAATTTTAAAGGTGCTCAAAAAGATGTATATGGCGAATACTACAAAAACAATTATGACTGTCATGTTTAAAGAATAAATGTAGGTAAAAACACTCTCTTATATACCAGAAATAGAATTATATATGTTTATTACTTGATAACACATGTCTTATCATTTAGATAGGCAACTTCTGTCCTAAACCTAAGGCCCCAAGGAATAAAAGCATTGCTTGGATGATCAGGAAATTCAATGCCAAACAGAAAGCATGACACATCTCAGGTCACCACTCTATCTGCATAAGCCAGGGTTAACTTTGTTTCCTAAAACTCAACAAGGTGAAGCCATTCAGAATTTGGCATGGCATTCAAAAGCTTCAATCTCTGTTCAGATAATTTCATGCTTATTTATCTACAAAAAGTTTTCTGAAGTAGCAGTTATAAAATCTATACAGAAATAAACCCTTTGCTTTTCTAACCATTATAATCTCAGCATACAAACATGTTCAAGGGATCACAGAGGAAGAGAACCATTTAAGTGATTCCAAAAATACTAGTTTTAACTGTGAGGCATTCCATTTGACTTGTCTGTTGCTTACGTGAACATAAATTATCTTTTGAAAGCATTGGTATATATCAAAAGTATTTTCCAGAACCACAAAAATTATTTTTTTCTGATACAGTTACCTACAACATCAATATAAGCAGCAATATTTTGAAGGGAAGCACATCTTTGAGTAGCTGGAACTGTGGTTAAAAGCACAAATTCTTAAGTCAGATTGTCTAAATTTGCATTGTAGGTCCACTACTAATAAGCTGTGTAGCTTTGGATTATAAGACATAGTCTCAAATTGTAACATGGAGAAAAAAGAAGCTGTTTTATAGGGTCAGAAACTAGATGGAATTAAACCTCTTCCTTAAGTATTTTATAAGATGTTTGATCTTCAGAAACTATTGGGCAAATATTACATATTTTCATCATCATATTAGACAAGCAATGTTACTATATCATGAACTTAATCTCTTAGATATTCTACAAAGAGAACAACTGGTTTTGCATTTTCACAAATATTTTCAAAATATTTATAACTGGAAAAATTCTGTGAAACCCACCTGCTAGCACAAAGATATGATTCCCTGGTTCTCCTTGTTTAATAATGTAACTCCCTTGCTGGTAGTTCCTGCCGTACATGCATTCCACCATGTCTTTGATCTGCTGAGGGTCCAGTCTCTTCAGAAACTGGTTTTTATTAAGGGCATCTGTAATGAGCTTCTTCTCACTGGAGTGGCAGAAAAGAAATGTTAGGTGTAAGGATTTAGCTGCCAATTAAGACGCCCACATCCCATATCATAGTGCATGGATTCAACACCCAGTTGCATTTCTGACTCTAACTTCTTGCTAATGCAGAACCTGGAAGGCAGAAATGATGCCTATGGTGATGGGAGTCTTGCTACCCATGTGAGAATCCTGGATGGAGTTTTTGGTCCCAAGCCCAGCCCAGGACCATTCAGGACATCTGGAGAATGAACCAATGAATGGGAGCTCTCTGTCTCTGTCTGTCCCTCAAATGCATAAATAAAAATTTTTAGAAGATCCATTACTTAATATTAGTGACAACCATGCTTTACTATCTAGATTCACTTCATTACCACACCTTACTTGTGAGGTAATTTTGAATCGTTTCCTGATTATTATTATTGTGCTGATTGTATTGTCACTCCTAATTGTATAATTACTCCCAATCACCAGAATTGCAGACCTTCTCAGGCTTCCTAGACACACTACTAAGGCACACATGACTTCTGGATGGAACATAAGTCTGGTGGATGGGAAGAGGTTATATTTAAGGAACTGAAACATGGTCATTCCCTGGAGTGTGCCTAGTGTCTGTGGCACCAGCTCTTTTATACCTTCTTTCATCCTCACTTCTATCTTGTATGATAATTACCAATCCTACTCCAAGAAGTAAAAAAAAAAACCACTTATTCTTCATAGGAGTAAATCTAAATCTGAGTCTAAAGTTGGTGCTACTTCTGTTATATCCCACTGCCTCTTCTGAGGAAGACAGTTCTCTCCCGTGGGGCTCATTAGATGGTGGCAGTCTGGTTTGGCTCACGTTTTACTCTAGGTACGTGTAGACTAGACAGAGCCTACATTTCCAATCTCACATCTATCAATCCTAAAATCCAAACTATTAATACCCCTAGAACTCTATGTTTTTTCTTCCAAAAAAAAGTTACTCAATGTTTATTACCATACATTTTAAATGTTCTAATTAACATGATTTTATGTAGATATCATAAAGTTATTGGACAGGAAGAAAGGATCCTTTATTGGCTAAGTCAGAATATCTGAACAGTGTATTCTCATAAACACAGCATTTTTTAAAGATGTATTTATTTATTTGAAAGGCAAGAGGTCTTCTATCTACTGGTTCACTCCCTAGATGGCTGCAATGGCCAGAGATGCTCACCAATCCGAAGCCAGGAGCCAGGAGCCTTCTCTGGGTTTCCTATGGGAGTGCAGGGTCCCAAGCACTTGGGCCATCCTCCACTGCTTTCCCAGGCCATTGCAGAAAGCTGGATTGGAAGTGAAGCAGCCAGGACTTGAGCCGGCACCCATATGGGATGCTGGCACCCCAGGCAGCAACTTTACCCGCTATGCTACAGCCCAGGGCCCCACAGCATGATTTTTAAGGTAGCATTTCCTCTCTATATTTTTCAATCAAGCTTTCTCTGAACACTGATTTTACAGTTTGAAAACTAGCAATCTTTTTCTATACAAAGAATTCTTGGAGTGGGCATTTAGCATAGTGATTAAGATATTGCTTAGGATCTCTACGTGTGCATCCCATATCAGAGTGCCTGGTTCGAGTCCTGGCTACTCCACTTCCAATCCAGCTTCCTGATACTGTGCACCCTGGGAGGCTGTAGATGGCGACTCAAGCATTTGGGTCCCTGCTACCCACACAGGAGACCTGGCTTGAATTCTGCAGACCTGGCTTCAGCCTGGTCCAGTCCTGGCTGTTGTGAGCATTTAGGGAGTGAACCAGCAATGGAAGGACTCTCTCTTTCAGCTTTAAAATAAAATTAAAATAAATTTTTATAAAATGTTTTAAGTTTTCAAACACAAGCTAAGACTTCTTAGAATAACTGCTTCCCTCATGAGTCCATCTGTCAGATCACGAAGGTCCATGCAGGAAACAGGACAGAGTCTTCTACACAGACACTACTTCTTCCCTTCAATCTCTCTGCTCTCATTCAAACTCTGAGTACCTTCAGAATTTATTTCCCTCTTCATCTTATGTATCACCAAGCTACATGAATTCTCTTTACAAAATATCACTCATAGATTTTATCTTCTGTTTTCAAGGTTGTCCCACAGCCCAAAAAAAAAAAAAATCTTAGGTCTGTACAACTTTAATGGCTTCTTTCCTGGAATTTCAGTTTCTAGCATCTGTCTCCTAAACTCTATTCTTTACCATATTAACAAATAAATGTTGCAAAAAATTGACCAAAAAATTGAATTCATCATTACCTTTCCTGAAACCAGTAATTCACCTGACTGCAATATACCAAGAACATATATTTGGCAGGTAATTTTCTTGAATCAAATAGTGGAACTGTGAACTATACTGGAAAATCTCTGTTTTCATGGACTTTCATGATAGTGTAATATTCCAGCCAGTTTTCCTCAATGCCTACATATTCTAATTTACCAGTGTTTATAAACAGCTTCTTTAGAAGCAAAAATGTATTGACTAAGGGATTTTGAAAATGTACAGTTCACACTTCAAAGATTAAAACAGGCCTTGTAGCAAACAAATCTGCTTAAACCAGTTTTCTCAAACTCTAAGGTATTTTTTCTTTCCTTATCGTTTAACTAAATTTCTGACAACCCACTGAAGAACTATGAAATCATCTTTTCCCATAGAAGAAAGCTAACACACTCTAACCCAATATTCATCATTTCCTACAACACGGCTCCACTCTATTAATCTAGTTCTTCCTCCCTAAAACAAGTATTTTATTACAGATAGATCGGTACCCTCACTGTCTCTTACATCTGCCAGCTTCAGCTTAAGGCTTGGAACACGTTTTCGCCTCTGACTTTGCTTCTTCTCTCCTTGGTCTGTCCAAGAAAGCCTCACGCTTCTAGACGGATGCTGTAGCTCATACAAGCCTTTCATTCCACTTTGATCTTCCAGGCACAATAATTTTTATGTACAGTTGGTAAATTTTAGCAAGAACCTACTTAGGACACAGAAATTACTTAAACATGGTCCATGCTCTTAAAATTCATAGATCCTTATTGGTTAGTTTAGTGTATAAACATGATATTTTTAAAATCCTCATTGTATTCCTAAAGTTATTAACATATCGAGGACAAACTGAATGAATTTCATAGATATAGTTCCAAGAATAGAATACGTTCATCCTGCCCTCTCTCCTCCTTCTTTTATTTTCATTTTTTTGTGGTAGCATTCTTTCAATTTACCTTATAATCAGAGTCTCAATTATTCCTCTAAACAAAAAGCTCTACAAGTAAAAGGTAGATAAGACTCCTGTTCTGCAGGGGTGTAGGCAAAGGTAAATAGACAATGGTCAAATCACAGGATGTAAGTTTAGCTTAATATGCTTTACTTTTTTAGGGTATTCTATATACTAGCTGCAGCCAATCAAAGAAAACATATGATATTTATCTTTCATAGATCTGGCTTATTTCTACTAAGCTTAATGGTCTCCAGTTCCACATATTTTAATAATAGAAAGTTTCTCTCTATGGATTTTTCTCCCAACTGGATAACCAATTCTTGGTGAGATGAGTCCTAACTTGATTCTCTTGTTTAAGGGAAGTATATATCATGAATTAAGAACATGAGTTTTTCAACTCCTCCTACAACTATGATTTGTCAGCTACTATCAGTACAGGTCTCTCTGCCCCTCAAAAAATCATCAAAGCTGTTCAGATAAATAAAGAGAAGCAGAGAGAAAGAGAAAGAGAAAAAATCTGTTGAAAGTATTGGTGATCTACCAGCACAGCATCCACATGTGGAATTGTGATTCACAACAGAACATGAGCTTAACATTCACCTCTGCTTTCCTCGTAAGGGATTAGTTGACTTGTATATGGCTCCTGAACAGTACTGTCTTTATAGAAAGAGACACATAACAGATCAAGGTACTGGTTTTTGGCTGTTTGTCATTTGATCTGTTTTCTTGGTATGCCTGGTATTTCTTGATGCCATCTCAGCTATCCATTATGGAAAAATTGTACAAAACTCTGAGTCTAAACATTGTGTGAATTTTTACAGAAAAGATTTACTTTTGCTTGTGGCAGATAGTTAGAACAGGAGCAAATAATTTTAACTCAAGCAGGATTTATTTTTTTTTTTTTGAGACAGTCAGTATATTTTGATTAGTCTTTGCTTCTAGGTTGCAGTATTTCATGTATCCCATCTGAAATGCTGTTTACCAGAATTCTCCATAGAGTGCCTGGAACCCCAACTTTTGTCTTCCTCATCCTTTAATTATAATCAAAAATTTTCTTAAATCAATGAAAAAACATCAAGTAACAGGTAAGGTTCATTATAAACTTCAAACAAACACAAAGGAAACCACATCTTGGTCTATGATAGTCAAATTGCTGAAAACCAAATACAAAAAGAAAAATCTAAAAGTCAGCTATAAAAAGGAAACACATTGCCTTCATATGATCAACAATAGGACTGATTGACTTACAGAAATAATGGAAGCCACAACACAGTAGAATATTCTCAAAATGTTTCAGAAAGCCTATTTAACTACCTTTACATGGTAAAAACAGCCTTCAAATATGAGATCAAAATGAACACATTTCAAAATATTTTTCTGTGGGCAACACATAACAGTGCATCACTCCAAACAGCAGGAATTTGATCCCAGGTGGAAAACAGAAGATGTTAGAAAGAAGAAATAGCAATGGAAAAAATAAATATGTAGGTAAGTAAAGGAAGCTTGCCTTTACCAAAGAATGATAATACCTTGTAGAGTGTATAATATACAGCAAATTAATGTCTGAAAACAATAAATGAAAAAATGAGATGGAAACAATAAATCGAGTTAGCATAATTTTTTAAAGTTTTTTTTATTTATTTACTTGACAGGCAGAGTTACAGACAGTGACAGAGAGAGACAGAAAGAAAGGTCTTCCATCTGATGGTTCACCCCCAAAATGGCCGAAACGGCCTGAGCTACGCGGATCTGAAGCCAGGAGCCAGGTGCTTCCTCCTGGTCTCCCATGTGGGTGCAAGGCCCAAGCACTTGGGTCATCCTCCACTGCCTTCCTGGGCCACAGCAGAGAGCTGGACTGCAAGAGGAGCAACCGGGACAGAATCTGGCGCCCATATGGGATGCCAGCGCCGCAGGCGGAGGATTAACCTAGTCTGTCACAGCGCTGGCCCCGAGTTAGCATAATTTAAGGTTCAGGAACAGATAAAAATTCTAATCTGTATCAGAAATTTAATAAATTAATGATGCATATCATAATTTAAGCTAACTCTTAAAAGATTAGTCAAAGAATGCTTAACTAGAAAATAAACAAAAATAAAATGGAATAAAAACATACTTATTAATCCAAGAAAATGGCAAGAAAGTAGAGAAAAAGAAACTAAAGAAGTGCGACAAAGAAGTAACGAATAGATGCTAGATTTAAACCCAAATATTTTGTGTTTACATTAAATATGAATGGACCAAATTCCTCAATTAGAAAATAAAATTATCATACTAGTAAAATAAAAAGAGAAATACATATGTGTGTTGCTTGTAAGAGACAAGTGTTAGAGATAATGGCACAGAAAGGATGAAAGTTTAAAAATGGAAAAATATATACTATGTGAACAATAATTAAAAATAAATTTTTCCAGATACAGGAAGGTAAACTTTAATGTAAAATACATTTCTAAAAATACAGAGGGATATATCACAGCAATGTAATCAACAATATATAAATATTCCAAATTTGTATGTATCTATTATGATACCCTCAAACATATAAAGCAATATTGACAAAATTAAAAGAAACCATGGCCAAATCATCTATACTTATTTTGGGAGATTTGGACAGCACTCTCTAAATAATAGAACAAGCAGGCAAAATTAAAAACTAGAAGCTCTAAATAACTGACTGTCAAACTCCATGCAGTCTTTTGATGAAATGGATATTTCAAGTCTGTATTCAATAAATTTTTAATACTTATTCTTATGAAGTTCACATGGAATCTTCATGTAAATTGACAGTTTGGGAAACCATAAAACAAGTTGCAACTGCTTTTACATCTAAAGTAACACAGATTTGAATACAGTAGAATTAGGCTACAAATCAATAACAAAATATAATTCTGTGCATAGGTATTTGGCACAGCAGTCAAGTCGCTGCTTAGGTCACCTGTGCCCCATTTCAGAGCACTCATTTTGTACCCCAACTCCTCCACTTCCAATCTAGCTCTGCTAATATGCATGTTGGGAGGCAGCAGGGGACACCCACATGGGAGACCTGACAGCCACATGGGGGTCCCTGGCACCCATATAGGAGACCGGATTGGGTTCTGGGCTCCTGCCTTCAGCCTGGCCCAGCCCTGATTACTGCACGCATCTGGGGGTGAACCAGAGGGTAGAATATCTAACTCTCTCTTTTTCTCCCTCTGTCTTCCAAATAAAATGAAAATAAATTAAGAAAAATTAAAAACATGTAATCATAAAATTATCAAATGTTTGAAAATTGAGCAATACATTTTTAAATAGTCTATAGGCCAAGTATTATGTCATAAAGAAAATCAAATAATATTTTGAAAAAAGAAATACATACAATGTGCAGTTAATGTGATGCTTAGAAATCTATAGTGTTAAACAGCTAAAACAAAAGAATATAGATTACAAATAAATTATCTAAGTGTTTGCCAGAAAAATCTAGAAAAGAAAGGCAAATTGGACTCAAAAAAAGGGGGGGATGCAGAAAATGACAAAATGGAAGCATAAAATAATAACTCAGAGAGAAGTATAATGAAGAGAACCAACACAGTCCAAAACAGCTTCTCTGGAAGACTAATAAAGCTGATAAATTCACAACAAGATGTAGTGCCAGAGGGGAAGAAAGCATGGGAGACAGGTAATACAATTACTAATACTGCAAATGAGTAGACATCAGCATAGATATTAAAGATTTGAAAAACGAGTGAACAGCATCATAACTATTTTTAAAATATGTATCAATTTTTAGGAACCCTGGGAAAATACACCATATAAAATCTGACACAAGAAATGGAAAACCTGCTTGGCAAGAGCATATGGAAATGCACATTTGTTAAGAGCACAGATCTGGATCTGGGATTGCCAGGGTTTGATTCCATGCTCTGCCACTAACTGTGGAACCTTGAGCAAGTCCTTTAATCTCCGAGTTTCCTGAGCAGTGAAACAATAATAAAAACAAGGATCATAAGATTTCTATGAGAATTAAATTTATTAATGATATAAAGCACTAAGCACTGTGCCCAGTGAATAAAATATACTACATAAGGGATAGCAATTACTATGATAAATCACCAGGTTACCAGCTACTTAAAAACTGAGTGAGAACATCCCAAAACGCTCAACATTTAGAGAATTCTCTTTAAGGACGAGCATTTTGAAATTTAGTGAACTTTCTGACAATCCAGTTCCCCTGCTTTCACTCTCCCAGTGTCCGGGGTATCACAGACCCCAGAATGCCTTGCCGGTCCCCAGATGTCCCAGGCCACTTAGTTTCCCCACAGTTCATTCCTCCACCCAAACCCAGCTCTCGCTTTTCTCTGCCATAAAGGATTTCCTAGTCCACTAAACAAATGCTTGCTCCTTCTTTCATTCACTTCTCTCTTAGAGCATGAATCACACAGGAGCTGGCATTGTGTCACCGCAGGTAAAGCCACTGACTGTGATACCAGCTTCCCATATCAGGGCACTGGTTCGAGTCCCAGCTGCTCCTCTTCTGATCCAGCTCCCTGCTAATGGCCTGGGAAAGCAGCAGAAGACAGCCCAAGTGCTTGGGTTCCTGCACCCACGTGGGAGACCAGGATGATGTCATTGGCTACTGGTTTCTACTTGCCCCAGACCTGGACATTGTGACCATTTGGAAAGTCAATCAGCAGATGGAAGATTCTCTCTCTTTCTCTCTCTCTCTCTCTCTCTCTCACACACTCTGCCTATCAAATAAATAAGTCTTCTTTAATTTTTTTAAATTTATTTGAAAGACAGGGTTACAGAGAGACATAGAGACAGAGAGAGGTCTTCCATCCACTGGTTCACTCCCCAAATGACTGCTGATCCAAAGCCTGGAGCCAGGAGCTTCTCCCAGGTCTCCCATGCAGGTGCAGAGGCCCAGGGACTTGGGCCACCTTCTACTGCTTTCCCAGGCCACAACAGAGAGCTTGATTAGAAGTAGAGCAGCCAGGACTCGAACCGGTGCCCATGAGGAAGGCTGGCACTGCAGCTGGGGATTTAACCCACTGGGGCTACAGTGTCGGCCCCAGTAAGTCTTTTTTTAAAAAGAACATGAATCACACAGTACTAAATAAATTGTAATTTCCCTGAAGGGACTCTATCTTCAAGGGTGTGCAGTGCTGTCTTCATCCTGTTATTACCCAACATCTAGAACTGTACTTAGTATACACCAAATTATTCCCTTTAATGTACAAATTATGGACACAGGGACAAGCATAGAGGGGGAAATGTCACCACCTATAAACAAGACAAAGATGATAAACTCAGTAAGCATCTCTTCCACCCCTCCCATAGAAATTTTTGTTCAAGTGATAAACCTACAACAAACAACAACAAAAACACCTAATAAATGTACATGCTTATAATTTGAGAAACTAGCATGAGAAGGATGAGGTCATTATATGAGTAATCAGAAAATGAGCATGACTTTCTCCTGTCAATTCTCCTATCTGTTGCCCATATGATTAAGCACGGTTGTAGTTTCATCATGTTTACTGTTGCTTGACACTCACAACAAACATTTTTCCTCTCTCTTACATCTGTGCAGATGATCCTATTCCCGTGAGCATTAAAGAACCAAGGTTAATAATGAAATGTTGAAAACAACCAAAACTTACAAGGAAGTTAACCTGACGCACTCAGTGATATGCATAACCATCATTGCACAGCATGGTAATCAGGTATAAATGGTAAATAGCGTTGTAATTAGTATTGCTTCATGATGATCAAACTGAGTTATTTCAGGAGTCAGTGTTGGGGAAGCCTGTCCTTGTAGCACAGTGGTTTTTGGCTGCATGTTAGAATCATCAAGGAAGCTCTCATTAAACCCCTGTGTCCAGGGCTCCCACCTCAAATCAGTTAAATCAGACTCCTTGTAGACTGGATTCAAGGATCAATATTTTTTTCATATTCCCAAGGTGACCACATTGCACTCAGAATTCATTGCAGCTGTACTCAAGAAAATGTAAGGAGTCTGAAGTTGTCTCTTACCTCCATATTTCTATAGCACTGGGAACATGTCTTTACTGCAGGCTAATCCCAAAGTCAAGCAACGATATTAAGAAATTAACAATCATTGATGAATAGTAATCAGTTAATGTTGTCACAGCACTCTGACATAGCCAACGTTCGTTTGCAACACAACGCATCAACCCAGAAGTGAGTTAACCTCTAGTGTCCTCTCCCACCTCCCAGCATCCTGTGTGTAACTAAAATATGGCCTTCATGTTTATGCTCATGCTGTCCAGTTAGAGCCAGGACTCTTGCTTTCAACTATGACAAAACAGACATGACATAAATGTACCATTTAAGCCATTTATCAGGGTATTCAGAAGCCTGAGGATGTTCCCACTGGTTGCCAACCATCCCCCCTGGCCGAACTCTTTCCATCTTCCCAAGCAGAAACACAGCAACCAGTGTACACTAACTCCTTTTCTCACTCCCTCCTACCCTGACAACTTCCCTTCTCATTCACGTCTGTATAAATTTCCCTTCTCTAGGGTCCTCATAAATCTGAGGCCATACAATATTTATCCTGCTGTGCCTGGCTTATTTCACTTAGCAGAATGTCTTCAAGGGACATTCATGCTGTCACGTGGGCCAGAACTTCCCTTTTGAGGCGGAATACTATGGCATTGCAGGTATGCACTGGATTTTGTTTCTCCACTCATCCATTGATGGCACTGGGCTGCTTTTACCTTGGGTTTATTGTGAATGATGCATATGTGAACATGATATACAAGACTCTGGAGTTTTTATGCATGGTTTTACATACTCAACATGGACAGCGCTCTTAACCAAACCAGGGAATCACACCTCAGAGAAGCAGATGGCCTGGAGTGGCGTCCTGACTCCTGAGATGGCCCCATGATCTCCAGCACCACTGTTATGTTCTGGTATGATCCATGCCCCCACAAGTGGGAACAGAACCTGGGACTTGCTCCTCATTGACAAAATAGAGCAGCAGTGATGGGACAGCCCTGCTGTGGTTGTTAGACCCAATGTCACCCTTCACCAACTGTAAACAGACACTGTAGCTGGTCATGAAGGAATGCACTGGCGGCTGTGGAGGGCCTACAGGAAGAGGACACACAGCAAGGAGCCCTGGGTCACCCCTGGGTGACCACCAGCAAGAAAATGGGAACCTTAGTCTTACAGCAGCAAGGAACTGCATTTTGCCAACAATCGCATCAGCGTGGAAGAGAACCACTTCCTGCAGACAGCACTGGAAAGGAACACAGCCTGCTGACCCCTTGACTGCAGCCGTGCGAGACTGAGCAAGGGACCTACACCCTGCCTGGACTTCTGACCTGTGGGAACTCCGAGATGGCAAACGTGTGCTGTTTAAACTGCTAAGCTGGTGGTAACTGATGATGGGGCAACAGGAAACAAGCTCAGCTAAGTTTCTAAGAGTCTCTATTTCCAAGAAATTTCAAGTGATAGCTTGTTCTCTTAAGTTTTTATTTCCCTTTTCCTCATCTCTACAGAAAGAAATGGAAGTTCCAGATCTTTCTTTCCCTCCCATTTCCCAGAGCTTAATTTGTAAGCCCCTAGCTGTCTAAACATATTCTTAAAATTCACCAATTAAAATCAACTTGGCTGCTCTTGATACAAAAAGCAAACCAAACAAAAATGGGTAACCATATGACATAATGGATATGTTAATGTACTTCACTATAGCAACCATTTTACTCTCTATATCTCCCATGACATCAAGTTCTATCTCTTAAAAATACACAGCTCAATTTATTTTTAAAAGATTGATTTGGCATAATTAAAAAAATGACCCTGGGGGATTACATGAGTATCTGGGTGTCCTGATCACTCACACTTTAGGATAAAATATATTTAAATTATCTTCTATCCATTCCTGGCTACAGAACACACACACACACACACACACACACAGAGGCACATCAACAAAAGAAAAAAAACATACAACAAGTACTTCTAAAGACAAATTGTTCTAAAGTGAGACTTCACAGAAAGGCAACAGTAAGAATAAATATAAGAAATGTTATCTTTCACAAAAAAGGTACTTCCAATGAGTCTAAAAATAATACTTGGGGCTGGAGCAGTGGCATAACAGGTAAAGCCATCACCTGCAATGCCAGCATCCCATATGGGCATCAGTTAATGTCCCAGCTGCTCCACTTCCAATCCAGCTCCCTTCTAATAGCCTGGGAAAAGCAATGAAAGATGACCTGAGTGTTTGGGTCCCTGCCACTCAAGTGGGAGACCTGGAAGAAGCTCCTGGCTCTTGGCTTCCGCCTGGCCCAGCCCCAGACATTGTGGCTATCTGGGGGAGTGAACCAGTGGATGGAATATCTGTGTGCATGTGTGTGTGTGTGGTGTGTGTGTGAGTGTCCTTGTCTCTGTGTAACGCTTTCAAATAAATAAATCCTTTTAGAAAAAAGAAACCGTTTTAACCTTCTCTTCAGATCTTTTCCCTTCTTGAAAAATTGAATTGCTATTTAAACCTTAGGAAAAGTCAGGTGGCAGGAGCTAGTAGCTCAGCTTCCAGAAAGCAAAGGGCAGCCCCCTGCCAACTCATGGCACTGCTTATTAGCAGGCAAGGGCCAGGGGGCAACACTTCCCTCTGATCCAACAAACAAGCAGAAGAAAGGCACTGTCTTCTCAACTATGCTATTTCACCAAAGTCTTTCACCCAGGATATGGCAAGGAAACAGACAGTGCTCAGAATGGCTTGGAATGTCTCAGAGAGAAAAAAAATGAGTCAGAACAAGCCATCACATTTCAGCAGGCACTCAGAAGATAGAAGTCAGGACAGAGGGAGGCTGCAGCCCAACTTCCAAGACAGTAGTTCAAACCCAACACTGCTCCATTCACCTGAACAAACTCATCTGGAACAAATAACATATTTGGAATTGCTATAAATATCCTATATACTAAGAAGACAGCAAGCAAAATAAAATGACTGCAGGTTGTATAGCTGCTGCAGTCTAGAGGCACCTGTGTTAACATCCAGGAAAGGTTAAAGGAGCTTTAGGCATTCCTGGCAATGACTATGAGCTAGTTACTTCTGCATGCTAAGCCTCAGATGGTAATACCCATAGATTTACAGTGAAAGTCAGTGAGACAGCTATCACAGACAGGCCACGCCCAGTGTGCCTGGCCTGTAGTTGCTGCTCACAATTGGTACTGATGGTCCTTGATTAATGGGAGAAAAGGAAAGAATAAAATAAAAGTATCAGTGAAAAAACTTGGGAGGTAAAGGACAAAGAAAGAAGAGGAGTAAAAGTAGAGGAAAGCAGAATTAAAGAATAAGCCTCGTGGATTCAATATGCACTCAATAAATATTGAACTGAATGTCTTAACCTGAAGGAGAAACAGAAATCTTAGATGCTTCAGCAGCTAGCCAAGGCTGTTGGGTCAAAAATTGGTATGATTTTTGTGTAGAACAAAAAGTATAAAGCAAGGGCAGGCTCCTCAGAGTCAGCATGGTGCTAACAATGACAATGAGCACATACACTTTTATTCAAAAGCACAGAAGTCAGGGCCAGCATTTATAGTACAGCATGTTAAGCTGTTCAGCCTGGCTCCAGCTCCCTGAACTCACATGGGAGGCCTGGATGGAGTTCCAGGCTCTTGGCTTCAGCCTGGCCCAGCCCTGGCTGTTAGAGGTCATTTAAGGAGTGAATCAGCAGATGAAAGAAATCTCTCTCTCTCTCTCTCTCTCTAACTCTATCTCTCTCTCTCCCCCTTCCTCCCATTGCTTTTTTAATTATTGCTCTCTCTTTATTGCCTTTCAAATAAATAATTTTTTTTAATTTAAACAGTCAAATCTTTTAATCCCATTTTTTGAGGTTTGATTAAATATTTCTCCTCACACCCAGCAAATGTCAGACTGGAACTTTTGAGTATAAGAGTATAAAGTGTGAAGGAGTAAAGGGCAGAAAGAAACCAGTGAGAAGATCACCTGAGAGGCTGAGAGTGGGCCAAAGCAGGAGGCAGAGTGGGCAGCACTCAGGGGCCTCTCACTCCTCCAGAGAAGAAGAGGCCGAGACAGAAGTGAGAGGGTGGAGTGCCCAGGCTCAGAGAGGCTGCCAGAGCTCATTTACCTTCACCTAGATGTCACAGCAGCTGTCAATGCCACCAAGTTCTGAAACGTCCCTGTGCTTTTTGTACCTCTCCCTTCTTTAGCAGAACTGTTCACCCCTGCAGAAAAGCCTCCAGCGTGGTGTGGTTGTGCATCCCCAAGGGAGCCATTAACATTGTAGGCTGCACAGCCTGTAAATGCAGGTAGAGAGGACGCGGTTGACATTGCACAGGCTCGCTGGACATGCGGCTGGAGGAAGTGCAAGGCTACCACCTCCGGCAAGTTGCCGAATGCCTCCGAGCTCTAACTTCACCTTCAGTAGCAGGGAAAGGCCGCGCCCGCCTCACTGGATCTATCCAAAGCCTTCACGAGGCAACACATGGGAAACAACAAGCATCCAACAGTTAGCTGATAACGTGGTCCTCTCATTCCATCCCTGCACAGCCAGTTCTGACGCAGGTGTTGACATGAACATTGCTGCTACACAACAGAATCTTGCGTTTTTTCAGCATCCTGACAACTTTCACCGACCTGTAACCTGCACCTCTGGCTACCAGGCCACCACACAACTGGAAATTTTTTTTCTTCCCTCTTTATACAGATACCATTGGTTTTGGTTTTTTCTTCTCTAAAGCCCCAAGTAGAAGTGACAGTAAGTATGTACATGCACCAATTTTTTTTTATGGTTAACTATTGAAAGTACACAAATTTTAAACTCTAACTGATAATCCAGAGTCTATTACACACTCTTTAACATGTCCTTATTTATCTAAAATCTAAATACAGATCCTTTGGTGTGGCAACATGGAAATCACTATTTCATGGGCAGGGGACAAGGGTTCCTCCCCTCAATCAAAATTCCTGTCTACCGTAACCTGAGAGCAGAGCAGCACTTGCTGGAAGGATAGTTTTCAGAGAGAAGTAACAATAGCATGGAGTTCTTATCACAACAATGTAAAAATATTTCCTTATATATTTAATTTTTTATGAGATTTCTCAGCTGAAATGTCTAGAAGCCAAGGCATATATTTAGCCTAGTGGCTAAATACGCCTTCTTCCCACATCAAAGTACCTGGGTTTAATTCCTGGCTTGAGCTTCTGACTCCAGCCTCCTGTTAATACAAACCTTGAGAGGTGGCAGGTGATGGCTCAAGTACTTGGTCCTTAGTACCAACACGGTAGACCTGGACTGAGTTCTTAACTCCAGGCTTTAGCCTGGTCTAGTCCCCTTCACTGGATGTCCCTCTCCCTCTCTCTCTCTCCCTCTCTCTCTCTTTCTCTGCCACATCGCCCCATGCTTCTAAAATGACAGATACACAAACAACAAATACAAATTTCAAAACATGTTTTTATCCTGGGATAATCACATGCAGGGTGATTAGACCAGACCCCAGACAGCAGGATTTCTGTTTGTGAATCTTGGTTCCAGCCTTAGGCAAGTTACAGAGTTCCGCATGCCTCAGTTTTCCCATATATGAAATGAGGGTGATAATAACACTACCTATGTTCTAAGTCTGTTGTGAGGATTCAATGACTCAGTATTTGAGAAGCATTCAGAGTGGTGGCCACATACAATTAGTGATAGGCAAACCTTTTCACAGAAACATTCCTGTTCAATAAAGGAGAGACAATTCTGTAATGCACACTCAAGTGCTCCACACTGCTTTAGAAAAGCACAAATAACAACAAACGTGCTCTTTCTTGCTCCTTTCCCACATCCTATTTCAACGTATGACTCACCAGCCTTTTGCACTTTTACCTATTCTGCTCCTGGGCTGGCAGTGACAAACAAAAGCATTTGTCCTTCCTAAAACTGGAGTTCGCATCTCAAGTCAGATGGCAGGCCTTTGTTCTATCTTCCCTTTCATGAGAGAACAATAGTTCCAAATGATAGTCTACCCATTCTTCCTGAAAGCCAGATGTCTCTGATTAATCTGCCTATGTTCCACCAGACGTTCAGCATGAGCCATACCGTTGCTCTGCCAGCGCTGAAGTTTGCGAAACAATGTCTACATAAACAGCAAACTTAATTTCACTAAGAGGTCTGACCTGTGGGTGCGTGATCATCTTGGAGCCCAAGGCAGGTCAGACAGGGACAGAAATGCTATCTGAGTTCTTCCCTGCTCTTTGCCTCTGATTTCCAGGACTTGGAAATCCATATTTGACCTTTCAGATATCCCAGTTTGTGCCATGAGATGGATCAAGCCCTTTCTCCATGTCCTTTTCTCACAGGGCCTACCCTCTGAGGATCTAATCCTTGGTAAATGCTGGTGCAATGGGCAGGCTCCCCTTGTAATGGTCAACTCTGTATGGAGGAAGCCAGGAGGCACCAGGAAACACCAACTGATCTTACTGCCAATCACTGGGACAAGTCATCACAAGGCAGACAGGTGCCCAGACTGGTCTGGCTGGAGGGCTTTCATCTCTGTGGGTAGATCTGACAACACTGGAGCAGGACAGAAGGCAGAAAGACCTGGCCTCAGAGCCAAGAGTCTTGAATTCCAATCTAAGCTCTGCCATCTACCATGCCCATCTGTAATTCTCCTGCACCTGTTCACTCACTTCTTCAGAGAAGGGGTTAGCATGAAACTAGCTCTAAGTTTCTTTTTAAGTCAAAAGTCTTCTGATGTTCACCATATTAAATTTAAATCACAGATCACAGTGTTTGATATATTGTAATAGTCTGTCTCATCATGTGGTTTATAGTACTTCAATACAGCTGAGTGCTTGTAATAGAAACAGGCCACGTGCCCACAGAGCTGCAGGCTTTTGAAGATCTAAAACAGTCAGCAGGCACAATGCCAAGTCACAGTGGACAGGCTGGTGTGGCTCAACAGCAATTCCACACTTTGCCTACCTCTGTCTGACAGGCACATTTTCATTTTCTATGGCTTTGTTCTAAAACTGAACTTTGTCTACGATGTGTCCCCAAACCACTCTGTCATAATTTCCATCTCAGGTAAGCACTGCTACAGGCAAAACCATGCAGTCTAGAACTCTATTATCCAATACCCTTAAAATTATTTAAAATTCAAAGTCCAGTGTCCTTACTGGCATTAGCCAGGAGTCAAGTGCTCAATAGCCATGCACAGCTTTTGGCTACCATATTGGACATTACTGCAAAAAGGTTCCACTGGACTGTGCTAACTTATTCCAGAGACTGATCTCAAGCAGCACACCCCTGATTTTTTTCAAGAGATAGATGTCAACTGCAAATTGCAAGAGACAGAATTCCCCAATCCCATCATAGGGCTATTACAAGTCCCCCCATTTAAAGCAGGGAAATGTAACTACACAGTTTTTGTAACCCCTTTCAGACCTTAGCAGTACACTTGGTGGGTACAGGACAACAAAGCTGGCATGAACTGGGAAGCCTCAAGAGTGATGAGGCCCCTGTACCATTCACAATTCATCTGCAACAAGGGCCTCGGCAGAATCGCAGACTAATAGGTCAAGATATACAGTCTCTCGTGGATTACTGAAACCGAATTCTCAAGTTCCAAATCTATCTTCCCATCAAGTTTATTCTCTGGTTCCATCAGTGCTTCCTGTCTCTTGACTATAGTTTGTCACCAGGAGAGTCTGCCTTCAGTTTCTTCCTCACTGATAAGTAGTCAAAAGACATTCTTTTTGACAAAGACAGAAAAGCCATTTAATGCCTTTCCGATCCAATGTGGAGGAGGAACTTCAAATCCAAGATGTAGTTGAAACATGTTGGTAGGAACAAATTTGGTCATAAATGCTGTTGTGAAACTTTGTAAAAGTCCAAGAAATAAACTAAGAGAACTAAGAGTCCAAGAAATAAACAGAGGAGCTATTTTAACTGATGATCTAAAATTCTCTAATACTGAGCAGGAACTTCTTAGGAAAGAAAAACAAACCAACCAGCCAAGTCACACCATCCTTTTATCATGAAGGATACGCCTATCTTTTTTAAGGCTCTATCTTCCAGAAAATTATTTTTCCTAAGATGTTGGATAAATTGTAGAAAAGAAATACAAAAATATGCAAATATTATTTTGGCTTTTCTCTAAAGTGATAACTTTTGAAATGGAAAATGAACTGTAATATTGAGCATTTATGAAAAAATTCAGAAAATTGTCTCTGAATTAGCTGTCTGTGTGTAGTTAGTGATTTAGGACTCAGGGAGAGATATGTTTGTATTTTTTGCAAGGGAAATTGAGGCACAATCCAATTAATGGAAAAAGAGTTGTTTCCATATGTTATTAATTTTTCAATTTAGAACCACAAGGCCCTCTGAAAGAAGCTGAGCATATGGGCATGGGTAATCTACTTTGGTCTCCTTAGCACCAATCATTAAGAAATGAACGAGCCCCTTTCTTCAACCTGACCTTCACCCAGACGGGCACCCATCTGTGTTTCCTGTATGATGAGGGGAATCACTGGTGATCCTAATTCAGGGGACAGACTGTCTTTCCTGAATTCTACTCACTGTGTGGGTTTGGTCCAGAAATTGTGCAAACCTACTGATTTTCTTTGCCTGGTTACAATAGCTAATAAAGAAATTCATAGGAATATGCTTATCTTAGATTGCTCAACACTGAAAGAATGGTGTTTTGCCTCAGGATGAACATTAAGTCTTTGAACAAAGCAATGACATAATCTTGGTTCAAGAGCAGAATTCTGGAGGCATGTGTAGGGAGAAGTCAAAGAAGATGGATTGCTATTAAATTCTCTTACATGCTGTCCTACATATAAAAACACACTGCTATTTGAAAAGTATTTTAGATGTTATATAAACCTATTTATGCAATATAATGCACAGTATATAACAGTACTACACACTGATATATCTCTGATCTATCAAAAGAGAACCCTGGATGATGTTCAATTTCTGAAAAACAAGCATAAGTTTGTGACATTTATGATTTCTGAATTCATACAATTAAAAATAAGTGATTATTACTATTGAAAAAGAAAGAGATAAAACCTTTTTAAGCCAATTAATAACAAAATTCTGGCTTAATAGAATTCTCCTGAAATCTAATATTAATTAGAGCTCTTTTAGTCACAGATTATCATGATTAATAATCCAGCATGACTAGCTTCTTTAACAAATATTTATTGATCACTCACTATTTGCCAAGCACTGTCAGCAAATTGATGAATTAAACGTCCTTTTATAATTTTGTTGTCAAAGTAATCATTTGTTTAAGTCAGATGTTCTATCTTGATTTATATTACTTTTATCTGTGAATAAATTAAAATTTGATTTAATTTCACAGTTTGTGCATTTTGCATCAGAGATCCAGGCTCAGCCAAGATATTATCATTGTGAAAGACATGATTTCAATTAATAATTGAACATAAGGGGTGGACATAAGGCATAACAGTGACAATGCCAGTTGGGATGCTTGCACCCCATATCCAAGTGTCTGGGCTAGACTCCCTGCTCAGACTCAGATTCCAGCTTCCTACGAAGGCACAGCCTGGGAGGCAGCAAGTAATGATTCAAGTACTTGGGTCCATGCCACCCCCCTGGGAAACCTGAATTGAGTTCCTGGCTCCTAACTTTACCCAGCAGCCCCAGACCACTATGCAGGCATTTCAGGAGTGAACCAGCAAAGGGGACCACATTCGCTCTCTCATTCTCTCTCTGCCTCTCAAATGAATAATTAATTACTTTTTCAGAACAAAATGAAAAGCACACAGAAAAGGGACCCTGACTCAGTGAGGGCCACACCAGGCCAGAGCCAGGAGCCTGGAACTCAAACCAAGTCTCCTTTGTGTGGCTTGCAGGGCCTCAATTACTTGAGCCATCACCTGCTGCCCCCCAGGATACACATTAGCAGGAAGCTGGAATCAAGTGCAGAAGAGGGACTTGAACCCACTCTAATGTGGGATGTGAACCTCCCAAGGGATGTCTTAACAGCTGCACTGAACACCTTCTCAGATTTCTGTACATTTTTAACTCCACCCTACTAGATAGAGAAGTTTAGACTTCCTAAACCTACCTCTTCATTCCCCCTAGGGTTTTCAAGAGAATGAAATGACTTTCAGTAAACTCAATTTCTCGGCGAGAGACAGATACACATATCTTCAAAGTCCAGGTAAAGTGCAAGTCATGCTTTAAAGAAAAGCACTGCTTCATGGGAGACCCTTTTGCACAACAAAACCATTTGAAAAAACCCTTCCATCCCTAAACATGAAAGGGTGAATAAGCCCGTTACCATTCAGGAGGCTTCCTAAGGAGCCCACTCCAGACTTTCACTTTCACGAGGCAAAGGGGCACAGCAACTGCAGCAACCTCTTACCTGGAGTCCTTTCTGACTCTTGCTTTCTCAAAGGAAAACTCGGGGGGTTTGTTGAGGTCATAGGTTCGGGTTGTTGGCTCGGCAGACACTCCAGCCTTTGCTCCCCTCCTGCTATGCAGGGAGACCAACCCTGAGGTCTTCCGGTGCACCTCAAGAAGCACTTTATCTGGAGAGGCCTGAGGCAGGCTTCCTCCCTGCACGTGCACCACGTCCTGAAGCTTGTTCAGCTGGATGCACTTATTCTGCAGCTCCTCCGTGAGCTCGGCGATGGCCACAGTCTGCTTGGACAGCTGCTCTCGCAGCTCCTTCAAGTGGTACTCCCGCTCCTGGATCTCAGCATCCCTCCTCCTCAGCTCCCTCTCCAGCTCTGCCACCTTGTTCCGCAGGGCATCCGTGGTGAGGTTCCCCGAGTGGCCATCTGGATGCTTGGAATGCTTGGGTTTCACTGAACCATTTCCCATTTTGCTCAGGGACCTGAGAAAGGGCACAGGATTGGGAATTACCCAGGGAAGCTCCATTTTCCAACAGCACCCCTACCCTCTCCGTACAGCCTGCTTCATAAGTCGCAACACACCGGTCAGCATCATTGGATAAGCAATAAATTTCCCCATGTGTCTAGAAGGAATGCTACTGATCAATTTCCCTTTTCCCACCATGAAGAGAACCTAGCATTAGAATTTGCTCTCCCCTGTCCCACTGTGATGACAGCTCTACACATAAGCATTCTGCACACACGGCTAGTATCACCTGCTGCTCTCTTTGGTCATCTGCGGGACAACCATCAAACGCTTCACAACAAAACTGCGATTTGGAGGTCAGCATGGCAAAGATAAAACTCAAAGGAGCAGTCACAGTAACAGAGGCTTGGAAATTTCACAGCTCTCACAGCTCCTTGTGCAGCCAGAGTGAAACACCTCCCCTGCGTTAGAGAATAACACACCTCCATCTCTCAGAGGGCAAAGGCAGACTTGGGGAGGCCTTGTTATTGCTCTTCTCCTACTGTCTGTACCTTAAGATATCATATTTCTGATAACATTAAGACCTTCTGGGTTGTGGTCACTAGAAGGAAACAGAGACATCCAGATTCTACTGCTTTCTTTACTTTATGGCCTACAGCCAAGGTGTCCAAAAATTTCTAGTGCTTTCCTATCAAAAATATCCTCAGGTAGATCCCAATGTGTTCACTGATCCAGGGCTTCTCAAGATGTACTATGCAGATAAGGAGTGATGAGGAATGATCTTAGTTGACTCAGAAACTTTAATGGTTCAATAACTATGTATTTAACATTTATTAGGCATACAAACAATTAGCACCACACCAAGTTCTGATTCATGGATATTATTGCTTTAGTTGGAGCTAAGTTAGGTATTTAGGTGTACTGAGCCAGTTCAATGAAACTAAAAACAAATAATCTGCAGGTAATAAGTACATACGAGAAAATCATAAGAGCAGAACTCAGATGAGTGAAAGTTGGGAAATACTGGTCTGATTAATGACTCTAACGCTGAAGAATTTTTAGGCGACCTACTTAAAGTTCATTTTTCTTGTATAGATGTGATTTTTGACAATGATAGTCCAAGAAACTTTAGAACCTTTGTAAACTATGCTTGGAGTAGGTCTGGTTATTGAAAATCAGAAGAGAAACAAGTAACTTTGACATTTTACAACCTGCAGATTCTTGCCCCTCTCTGCCTCCAAATTTAGCTCAGAAAGAAATGAAATGCTTAGATATATTTCTCTAGCCTTGCCAAAATAATTGTGGTCTTGACAACACCAAAGGCACGGATGCATGAATATAACACAGCATCTCAGTTTCAGATAGAATCAAAAATTGTAAGTTGCATAACACAGATGGTACAAACAGAAAATGAATGTATTTATAAAAGTAATCTTGTATGGCTGGCCTTGTGGGATAGCAGGTAAAGCTGCCTCTTAAGACTCGGCATCCCATATGGATGGCAGTTGACTCGGCTGCTCCACTTCTGATCCAGCTCCTTGTTAACAGCTTCGAAATGCAGCAGAGGATGGCCCAAATGCCTGCCTGGATCCCTGCCACCCATGTGGGAGACCTGGAAGAACCTCCTGGCTTCCGGCTTCAGCCTGGCCCAGCCCTGGCCATTATGGCTATCTGGGGGGTGAACCAGCAGATAGAAGACCCATTCTCTCTGCTCCCCCCCCCATAACTCTGACTTTCAAATAAAACTTGTCATTAAAAAACATTAGCCTCCAGAGAACTGCCTGTCTCTGTTGCAAGATGTGGTAGGCATCACCTGTAAGTTTTCTTTGAGTTGGCAGCATTTTTCGTTCTCTTACATGAAGAATATATGTAAAGGCTCAGGAGATGGAAAACTGAGGACATAGCCTTGGACATACTTGCATCCCAAAGAAGCAGTACACAAGATGTTAGACTGGAGTCTGAGAATAAACTTGAATGAGATTCTGAATTGCAGGCAGGAGAACGGTGCTCCCGAAGGTATCTTAAATTAATACATGCACAAATTTTTAACATGCAGCTGTGATCCCTCTAGATGGGCTTTTTAGTTCGTGAACAAGCATTCTTAGGCCAGTGGGGAAAGAGGAAGTTTAAGAGGAAAGGCAATTGCTTTATTAAAAAAAAAAAAAAGCAAACACTAAAACTTTACAATACAATATTAAACTAGCAACTCCTCTTTTATTCAAAGAACAACTGTAGAGTAAGATCTAAATAAGTGTCATCTACTACTTATACAGTGGGGACACATTCCTTCATGGATTTACAGTCAAATTTGACAGATAAAACACTTTTGGCATGCTCACTATGAAAAGGGTTAGAGTCATGTTTGCTTTAGCCTAGTATTCAAAGAATTCTGTACCAATCTAATAATTTTACAAACATGAAACACAATTAGGCAGAAGGTGTTCAATTCTCCCAAAACACCCACTATTCCCTGGTTTTAATGAAGTCAATTTGGAAGCTGTATAAATCTTTCAAGCTATTTAGAATTCCAAAGAGGAGTGAAATGAGAGTAACCAACTCATCTTTCAAATCACTAAGTTAAGAAAAGTAAGTTATTAAATGTCTAAACAGCAGTCTGATTTCTTAGTTCACTCATTTAAATTTTGTCGTCCCTGAAGTCAAAGCTTCAAATCTCTGGTTTCATAAAACCTAATTAGGTTCAGTCTGTTTCCTGTATCAGTCACTAAAATAAGCTAGTTCTCAAATACGTATTGTTAGTCACAAGCAGAATTGAACCACAGGATGTTGCTCCATTAATCTAGCAACTACGGCTTGTTAAAGTCAATTTTATATTCAGAAGGCAGAACATGATGTAATAAGAAGGGAGTTTGGAGAGAAAGACCAAAATTTAGCCGAGTGATGGAGTCAGGCCACTCAGGGTTAGAAAACAATTTGCCCTTTTCCAGCCTTCTATAAATTAGAATCTCTGACCTTTAGTTTTTGTTATCTATAAAGTGGATACACTTATACTTGTCTCATAAGGTTACTCCGAAGATTATGCTTAGAAAGTGCCCTGTGCAATGGTTGGCATATAGTAGGCATCAAGCAAATAGTCGCTCTTATCATAATGTGGGATGAGATACTGGAACCTGATGTCTTATTGTGAGGGAAGCCAGAGGGCTCACTTCTGGATAGGACAGATGTCTAGTAAACTGATGTCTTCAGATATGAAGTCTATTTTTAAAAATTTATTTATTTGAAACAGAGAGAGAGACAGACAGATGCACATGGAGCTCCTATCCACTGATTCACTCCCAAAAATCCCTGCAACAGCCAGCACTTTGCCAGGACTTGGCCAAGACCAGGAGCTAGGAACTCAATCCAAGTCTCCCACAAAGGGGCAGGAACCCAATTACTTCAGCTGTCACTACTGCCCCAGAGGGTCCACAGGAGCACGACCCTGGAGTCCAAGCCAGGGCCAGGCATCAGACCCAGGCTTAACCACTACACCACATGCCCGCTCCCCAGACAAGAGGTCTCTAGAAGCACAAATATTCCCTTAGAGAGAGGGATTTTACTCTGCCTGAACTGCATCTTTTGCTGAGAAAAGGAGCTGTTCTAGAACAGCCTTGGAAACAAACCTCACCGAAAGATAGAAATGAAAACGCTTTGAAAATCACACAGAGCCAATTCCAGAACTGCAGGAGCTCCTGTGCTGTGGAACTCCCTCATGCAGCCCCTACTTTTTTTTCCACATATTACAGTGAAATCCTTAAACCCAAAGGCACACTTAATTATCTTTGGAGGCAACACAAGGCATGGTTCACCAGAGATGTGTTGATTCTCATCTGAGTCCAGGAATGAGAAGCAGGAAGCATAAACAGTGGCATTTAGCAAGAGGAGCGGGCAATCATAGGATATTATAAGTTTGCATTACTGCGTTAATTTCCTCACCATTTAGGAAATGCTATTCGCCCAGTGATAAACAGAAGAGACACAAAGACAGTGAGAGAAACTGTGAAGGCGCTGGCAGGCGGATTAACACCTGGCAGTCAACGTGGGAGGAATCAAGCTTTGTTGTCTGTTTTTCCTCCAGCCCTAAAGTAATTTGAAACCAAAATCTTGGCTGTGATCAAGATCACATGTATTTCTTTCTCTACCCATCTGGAGTCTGATATAAATACACACACACACACACACACACACACACTTGTTTTTCATATAGCTGCATGCATTTCTGAAAGGACGGGAGATAGTAGAGTGCTCGCTAAGATCACAGAGACGGAGGCCCCATCTGAGCACTTTTACTTAACATATGTGACAGTGTATGTCCTTGGGCAAGATACTGAGCTTGAGTGTCAACAACCGAAGAGACAGGCAGACAGGTAGACAGAGATGACAGACAGACAAAACAATGGGTCAAATGAGAGAAGCCATGACAGGTATACGGTAGGTGTTTAATAAATATTAGTATTAGTCTTACTGTTAATATTGTTTACCCAATGAAATAATTTTTGTTAGAAAAATTTACTGATCAAAACTATGTCATAAAATAACACAAGATGATAGGAAAATAAAGTCAGAACTGGCACTACCAACTTCTAAACAGATTTCAAAGCCACAATCATCAAGGCAGTGTGAAGAGTGAAACTGACTTTGAAGACACTGGTGAAACAAAATACATGAAGATTGGTGACCAGAAAAGACAGCCTAGAAAGTGACCCAAACAATACAGTTAGCTGATCTGGGACAAAGGCGCAAAGCCAAACAACGGAGAAAGGACAGTCTTTTTAACAACTTACACTGGAACAACTAGACATCCACACACGGGGAAAACAAAGAATTTAGATTCAGAACTTACTTTTATGAAAATTAGTTCAAAAAGGATCATCACCCTAAATGTAAGACAAAAACCTATAAAACACAGAAAGAAAATGGAAGAAAATCTAGCTGATCTTAGGTTTGGTGCAGATTTTTTAAAAATAAAAGATTAAAAGTATGATTTTACTAAAGGCAAAAGTGATCGTATGGACTTTATTAAAACATAAAGCTTCTACTTTGTAAAGGAAGTGGTAAGAAAATGATATCAATAACCCAAACTCATGGTCTGGGAGTAAATACTTGCAAAACACATATCTAATAAAGGAGGATGGGGCCGGCGCTGTGGCATAGCAGATAAAGCTACCACCTGCAGAGCCAGCATCCCATAGGGGAGCCAGTTTGAATCCGGCTGTTCCATTTCCAATCCGGCTGCCTCCTACGGCCTGGGAAAGCAGTGGAAAATGGCTCAAGTCCATGGGCCCCTGGACCCACGTGGGAGATTTGGAAGAGGCTCCTGGCTCCTGGCTTCAGATCAGCGCAGCTCCAGCCATTGTGGCCAATTGGGGAATGAATCAATGAATGGAAGACCTCTCTCTCTCTCTGCCTCTCCTTCTTTCTCTGTGTAACCCTGTCTTTAAAATAAATAAATACATAAGTAAGTAAGTAAATCTTTAAAAAATAATAAAGGAGGAATCCCTAATACTTAACAATTAAAAAAAAAACTGAAAAGTAAGCAAAAGATATGGGCAGACACTTTCATCAAAGATTCACAGGCAGCAAATAAGCATGTGAAAGATGCTCAACTTCACGTGTCATTAGGGAAGTTCAAATTAAAACATGAGAAACCCTACACACCTGTCAGAATGGCTACAACCCAAAACACTGACAGCACCAAATGCTGACAAAGATATGGAGCAACAGGAACTTTCACTCATTGCCAATAGGAATGCAAAATGATGCAGCCACTGTGGAAGACAGCTTGGCATTCCTTACAAAGCTAAATACACTCTCACCATACAATCCAGCACTGTGCTTCTTGGTATTTCCTCAACTGATAAACATATGACTTCACCCAAACCTGCACACAAATGTTTATAGCGGCTTTATTTATAACTGTTGAAACTTAGATGCAAACAGGTGGAACACAGGGTATTATTAGAGCAGTGGAACTCTTCTATACGGTACTAGAATAGTATACACATGTCACTACACACTTGTTAAAACTCATGAGATATACAACACAAGGATGATCCCTAATATCAATTATGGTCTTTACTTAATAACAACATATCAATATGGCCTATTAGTACTGCTAGATGCTAAGATCTGGAGAAATTGGTGAGAGGAGACACACAAAGGAACTGCTGGTTGATTTCAGCCAGCTGTTTCATAAACCTAAAACCACTTTAAAACAGAAAGCATGTACTAAGACATGACTGCAGGAAACCTGACAGCATATTCAGGTAACAGCTGAAATACATGACGGGTGAGAAGAAAATGATGAGTAATGACACTAAAAAAGTAAGAATATTAAAGTAAGGTATATATGGATTTTAATGCATGTCAAGGTTTGTTCGTAGTTGTATAGTCAACTCTGTCCTTTAAGAAATAATTTTCTTGGGAATAAATATGGAATTGAGTGAAAAGAAGTTTAGAAGAAGTAAGACAAACTAAGAAACTATGGCATCAATTAAAGTAAGGGGTGATAAATACAGGCGTAAGACCAGTCCAGAGTCCCAACCCTATTAAATGAGTTGGATTTGTTGAACTGGAGGGAAAAAAAATGGATCATCTCCATGGTAACCAGAAGAGAATGACATTATAAAAAGAGATTCCGTAAAAGTGAAGGCTATAGGTAACTATAATAATAATTTCCTTCCCTTCAGTAAATCATGGAAAGCAGAATAGATTCCTTTTATGATATGGGCAGCTTAGCTTGAAATCAGAGGCGTGAATTACACAGGCTTTTATAGATAATATTCTAAGTGTATACGAAAATCATGCAGAGCAGGTTGGTTTTGCCACTAGATTGCTTACTATAGTACCTTTAGAAAATAATTAACCACCACTGAATACATAAGTCCCTGCTTCTTCCAAGTTGTCCTTGTGAGAAAGGGCTCAATTTCCCATCAACACCACATTTCAAAGCATCTGTCCATGTGACCTTGTGACTATTGACCTGGGGCTGAGTTTTGAATCCACTGCTTGTTTTCTCTGTCCACAGCATCTTGATGTAGAGAATAACTTCCTCTTGACAGGCAGTCACATGAGCTTATTACACCAAAGTTTCAGCACCTCTGAAGGCTGCCAATCTCTTTGAAGTGCCCTCTCTCCCTCCAGGAGAATGCTCACAGTGAATCTGATGAAAGCCACATAGCTTATATTTTGAATATCAAAGTTAGTAGCATGCCATTCATTAGCTATCGGAGGGGTGCTATGTTAACAGATAAACACACAGAAGTGTGTGTGTGTGTGTGTGTGTGTGTGTGTTCAGGGGGGTGGGAGGGAGAGTCAGCTTTTCATGACTACAACAAAATAGTTGAGGCAGGCCACTTTATAAAGAGTTTATTTTGGCTCAAGATTCTGGAGGTTCCAAGTCCAAAGAGTATAGAGCTGGCTTTGGTGAGGGTGCCCCTGGCTGCAGCACATAATGGCAGGAACGCACAAACGGCCTCTCCAACTGGTTTCCTCCCTCGCTCCATGTATTCAGCCACCAGGAGTTGGTCATGTTGGCTCTATCCCAACATCCAATCTCATCACTTCTCAAAGGCTCGAGCTGTCAATATCACAACTGGCTTAAATTCCTTTTCTCTTAGTGCCATTAACATCAGATTTTGAGGATTAAACTACATGAGTTTTGGGGGAAAATATTCAAAGCATAGCAGTATAAGCCAAGAGATTATAGGTGTCGGAATCTGAGTGGTGGTAGAAAGAGCTGGAAGTCCACATTGCAGCACCTGGGTAAGCGATGATGTCATTAGCCAGAGAACAGCAGGTTAAGAGTACAACTATGAATTTAACTTCGGACATACTCAATTTGACAGAGCTGTGGAAACCAGAAGAGAGAGAATTTCAGTAAGCAGCAAGAAACGAGGGACTAGAAAATCAAAAGAATGGAAGCTGAAGATATTTAGCAGGTATTGATCCATGAGGGACGCCTGAAGCTGGAGAAGCAGATGGAAGTGCCCCGGAGATCAGCGAAGAGAAGAGGAAGCGTGTCTAGGTCAATCTGAGGTCAGAAAGAAAGTAGATACGATGAGAAGCAGCCATGGCCTTGGTTAAAGTGAGAGGGGCTGTCGACAGTTTAATACTAAAAGTTGAGGGGCTGGCACTGTGGCACAGCAGGTTAAAGCCCTGGCCTGAAGCACCGGCATCCCATATGGGCCCTGGTTCTAGTCCCAGCTGCTCCTCTTCCAATCCAGCTCTCTGCTGCGGCCTGGGAAAGCAGTAGAAGATGGCCCCAAGTCCTTGGGCCCCAGAATCCACGTGGGAGACCTGGAAGAAGCTCCTGGTTCCTGGCTTTGGATTGGCACATTTCTGGCCATTGCAGCCATCTGGAGAGTGAACCATCGGATGCAGGACCTCTCTCTGTCTCTACCTCTCTCTTTAACTCTTTCAAATAAATAAAATAAATCTTTAAAAAAAATACTAAAAGTTGAGGATGTGTGGAGGGACATTGCAGGGTAGTCTCTAACCTGGTTATTACATGGATGTACACATGAGGGGAATCACAAGAATCATGATGTTTTTATCTTGGAAGACTTGGAGGAAGGAAACACCAGTCACTCTTCACGCATTCAAAAATGACACAGGGAGCACCACCTATGGGCTAGACATCGTGACAATGACAGAATGAGAACCAGCAACGAGCCAGGATTTACACGCCTTGAGTTTGAAGTCATCAAGGTGAAAATATCTGGCAAGCAGAAACAATGAAGAGCCAAGGAAAGAGATTGCTCTACAGAGGTCAGACTGGGGGCCGGCACAGTGGCCTAGTAGGCTAACCCCCAACTGTGGCGCCTCATCTCATATGGATTCTGGTTCAGGACCTGGGTGCTTCACTTTCTATCTGGCTCCATGCTGATGGCCTGGGAAAGCAATGGAAAAACGACCCAAATGCTTGAGACCCTGCACACCTGTGACAGACCCAGAAGCAGCTCCTGTCTCCTGGCTTTGGATGGGTCCAGCTCTGGCTGTTGCAGCCATTTCAGGGAGTGAACAAATGGATGGAAGACCTTTCTCTCTATCTCTCCATGTAATTCTACCTCTCAAATAAATAAATAAACATTTTTTTTAAAATAGAGGTCAGACCTGAAGTCCCATTGATAGATGAATCAATAAGGTAGAAAATAATGGAATGCCTCTATTGTTAAAGTATGAACATATAGGTAATACCTAGGGATACTATTTGTGGAAAAGGGGGAAAGGAGAAGCAACCAGCGGAGAAGCAGAAGGATTAGTTGGTCAAAGAAGAGCTCTAGGACAAGTTTCAGAGAGGCCATGAAGATAGGTTTTCAAAAGGTAAGCAAGCTGTAGTTCAAATCCCACAGCCTTGTCAAGGCAAATGAGCTGCCAGGGGCAAGTGTTGAATTTTCCCTGGTGTGGAGTAGTCAGGATGGAAAGCCAATTACAGACAACTACAGATACAGTTGATGCTCCTAGTCCGGACTTCAGGATGGGGCCAAGGATCGTGCAAAGCATTTTCAGAATACTGCAAACTTCAGAGCTTTTGCAAGCCCAGAATAATGAACGATGGAATAAAAAGAAAATGAAAACACCAGAGAAGAGAAGATAGAAAAATAGCCTAGAGGAAGCGAGACAACATGGGGCCACAGGACTTGGGCAACATCCAAGCAACATATGCCTTCCCTGTGAGGTGAATTCTCATTAGCCTCATTTATAATGACTTGGGAAGACTGGAGCGAAGCATTTCACGCAAAAGAGAAAGAGCATCTTCTTTTTATGTAGCTTATTCTTAGTTACACAATGTTCCAATGGAGAGGATGATCCCTAATTCTCCAAAAATGAGTCTCTACCATATTAGCTCATCCCCTCCTATGCAAAACTAAACAGGAATACTGGCACCGCTGCTGTGTGCTATGTGGGACGCTCGCCTTCTCGTGAATTAAATAGAAACTTGGAAGAAAATAGATCATTTCTAACGGACTGTAATATGGGGGTGTGGCAGGCAGCAGGTGTGTTGTTCTTTTGCATGCTGTTCAGGGTGGGGGCAGACCCCGCTCTCTTGGAAAAAGGATGATTGACTGACGACCAGGAAACCAAGGCGTCTGTCCAAGAAGCATCCTTCCTACCCATTTATTCTGACTGCGACGTGTCTTCTTTTCTCAGCTCTGGCTGGCCTCAACTGCAACGCATGTGGCCCCTAGTTCTTGTGTACTTGTACCTGAACCCACTTTCTTTTGTTATTATGTCCCAAGTGGCTGATTTGTTTCAGTCTGCTCTTATTCCATCACCAGGAAATCCAGAAATGTGGCAGCGTCTCTCGGCGCCGAGAGTGACACAGGACACCCACACAAGTTTACAAGGACTTGTAAAAGTCCTAGCAGCTACCGAGAGCTGGGCAAACGATGCCGGGAGCGCACAGCCCTGACAGCACCGCCAAGCCCCCAGCCTCAGGTAGCAGCACGGGCCGCCGGTGTTGCCACAGTGAGATATGCCATACCGAGCTCCACGAGGAGATGCCACATGGGGAGCGAACGCCACGCGCGCACAGGTCCACAGGAAAACAGCACACGCAGGAGACGGGCTGGGTGTGCAACCGAGGCGCACACCGCGCGGCCCGACCCCGGCCCTCCCCGCGCACCCGCACGCCCAAAGCCTCACCAGTCAGCCGGGTAACTTTCCAGGTGCGCAGCTGTCACCCCCGTGCCGCGGCCCCTGCGTCTCGGTGTCCTCTCCCACGCTGCCCTCCCCAGCCGCTCGCGGCGCCCGAACCCACAGCAGGTCAGCTCAGTGCGCCTGGGCCGTGCACACGGGGCGCAGCGCGGGCCCGGGGCTGCCGGGGCTGCAGGGGCAGCAGGAGCCGCCGCTCGCGCTGTGTGCGAGCTGGGGGCGCCGGCGAGCGCGCTGCGGGCAGGCGCTGCGGCGGCGGCGGTGGCGTCGGTGCTGCCGCCTCGCTCCTCCGCGGGGGCCTGTGCAGAGGAGGCCAGCAGGGAGGGAGGAAGCAGGGCGGGAGAGGAGGAGGAGGAGGAGGAGGGCGGGGGTCAGGGCGGGCTGGCGCGCGGACTAGCAGAAGCCGGCTTCCCCCAGAGGTGGGGTCACCGGCGCGCGCACCCACTTCAGCCCGAACCGTTCCTCCCGAGACGAGCCCGCGGCCGGCCCCTCTGCAGTGTGCGCTTGAGAGCCCATGCCCTCCGGCGGAGCCTCCTTAAGTAGGGCGATAACGCCATGGTCGTAAGCAATTTTTTTTTTTCGTGTCATTATTTCTATTTCAAGTGTGCGCGCTGGGGGGGCGGGGGGAGCAGGGGGAGGAAAGTTCAGGGAGTTTCCTCTTCCTGGCCCCCCCTCTCCCGCATCCCTCTGTTCTGTTTCCACAGCAGCCTCTCGCCACCTCGCCCTCCGGGCCCCGGACCTGCTCTCCTCGGTCGCCTCAGGCCCTGCTACGGGACGTGGGACCCGGGGCAGCGTGGCGCCGCGCCCTCCGCGCGCTCCGGAACCTTAACCTGTCCCTGGGTTGCCAGTTCACGCGACGGTAGGGGCCGCGGTGGAGCCGAGTCGAGGGACAGACAGGAGCCCTCCCGCCCCTGCGTGTTGACCGGGAGCTGCCTTCCCCACCTCTCCCCCCTGGCCTCTGGAGTCCCTGGTTTGGTTTTTCCCCGCCTGAGGCGTGCATTATGGTTTTCTAAATATATATATTCGCCCCACCGCATTATTTGCTGTGCTCTGGAGTGGCGAGGTCTCCGGGTGGCGTTTCCCTTTTCCTCCTGCCCCGGGAGGAATGTCACCGGCAAACCCAACGGCGGACAAGGGCAGTTTCTGTGTCGAGGCGTGGGCCATACAGTGAGGGTCTATTCTTCACCCAGCGTCCAGAGGCTGTCAGAAGCCGGCTGCGCCGGGGGTCCGAGCCGCAGGCTGGGAGAGGCTCCCGCTCACTGGCGGACGGTATCACGCACACAAACTTACCTTCCGACCTTGCTGAATGGGGTCCTTGCATTTCCGAGGATGGGGAGTATAGCCCTGTTTGTTTCTGTGCTGAGGAAAAATAAGCAAAAGTACAAAGTACTTTTTCATGACCTTAGGCCAGATTCTGTACATTTCAGGCAGGTCCATAGGAGCCTGGCCATAGGAGGCCGGGGTGAGAAATAAGAAAAGGGAAGATAATGAAGTCCAGCGATGGACTTTTAAGTCAATGGACTGGATTTTTTGTTGAGCAGGTAAATGACAAAGAGGAGAAAAGCAGAGATTTTTTTTTTCAAAGTCTACATTGTATTAGTCCAGGTTTTCTCAAATCGTGAGTCGTTAATTAGTAAGTCCTAGCAGTGATCTATTGAGTCAAAGCTAGTAATGTATAAATAATATGGAAAGACTGAAAAGCAGAGCATATCACACACAAAGTGAGAGTTAACAGTTCTGATAAGTCTTGGTGCAGTCAAACCTGCAGGCCGACTACCTGATGCGTGCTGTCTCACTGCTCCTTGCGGCGGAAGCTTGAACGCCGCTGACACTGCTGGCTGCAGCCCAGGGCTACTCGCCCGGTCGGATTTCCAGGGGATCTTAGGGACCACCTAGCAATCCCATACTTTCCCAGCTCTGCCATGATGAAGCTGGAGAAGAAGACAGAATAGGAAGGGGAAGGGGCGGAGGCCAGTGGGCATTTTTACATCCTTTCTTTAGTATTTCAACAAATACGCTTTCGGCAGCCCCTTTGTCCTAGGCCCAGTGCTGGAAACTAGGAATTCAGTGATGAACAATTTGTAGAATCCTGGGGACAAACAGATGTTAAACATGAAAGTAACTATATGTGTGAAAATAATCTGGAGGAGAATAGGAGAGAAAAAAAAAAACACAGGTTCATCATTTAGATGGGGGAAGGTGCACTTAATAATTAAGCCAATTTAAACTGGCTTGAATGATAGAGAGATTTATGGATGCGTATCACAAGAAGTCCCAAGGTCAGGAGGCTCCACTGGGTGAATTGAGCAACTTCACGAAGTCACGGAAGGACCTGGGCTGTGTCCCTTAGCTCCCCTGCCATTCTTACAGGCAGCTGTGCCCCAGGAAGGCTGGAGCACCCCCTGTTTTTCCAGACAATACTGTCAGTGCCCAAAGGTAGCAGACAGCGTCTCTTTGCAAGAATGGAGAAATCTTTCTCAGAAACTTCCAGGAGACTTCCCCTGCCTACCCCTAAGTCACCAGGAACAGAGGGGAGAATGGCTGTGATTGACTTGGGCTCTTCAGGGTCTCGGCTCCTGAACCCTCCAGGATGGCATTGTTTAGGACGAGAGACACAAAATAAAGAAGGTGGCAGTGGTGTTAAGTCGACAAACCAGAGTCTGCAACAGGAACTTGAAAAATAACATTTAAATTTAAGATGTGTAAGAGTCAGACGGGGTGTGAGGAGAATCACCTTCGAGCAGAAGGAACCTTCTGTATGAAGTCAGACTGCACCATGTGTTAAAGATTTGGCTTGCAATTCCTCATTTACTCTGTCTGCCAAAATAGGTAAGTGTACCTCAGGAAGCAAACCCGGAGAGCTAAAAATCTTCATCAGGTTCACAAAGCTAACAAGTTGCAGAACCAGGCTGTGTAGTTACAGAGCCTCCAATTTTGACTTGTGCTTCTACAGAGGCAGAAGCCAAAATCCATGGGCCTTTGCCCTCCATTCACCCCTCTGTGATGGTTCCCTGGGCCACTGGCTGTGCAGGACACACATCCAGGAGTCAGGCTGCTCCTGCTAGTTGTGCGCCTGCTCCATTGGGCATCATGGTCTCTACTAAGCATGGTCACCAGAGCCCTAGGGTTCTTGTGATGCCGAGGCTCAGAGGTAGCCTATGGAGATGGCGAGGGTAATTTTAGGAATGTCCCCCACGTGGCTCCAATATTTTCCAGATGTCTCTCAGTTTCTCCTACTTTCCCTTTCTTTTAAGAATCTGCATCCAAGGGGCTGAGCTGGGGAGTGAGTCCAGGAAGGCTCCCGTGCTGAATTCAGACTCCTAAGCCCCTGGGTAACTAAACTGTGCTTCACGCTTATCCAACCTGAATCCCATTTCCTTGGGCCTCATTTCTGCACAGGAGGTTCTATAGTCACCCTTGTATTATCAGGCCACCGATCAGAGCATCCCTGAGCTCACAGCATTTGAACTTGCAACTCAGAATCCTCCACGGCTCAAGCTGAGCCTCCATCTTTGTAGCACCAGCAGCTCTGCCTGGGACATAAGGGACAAAACCCCTTTGTAGGTGTCCACACTCTGTCTTTCCACCGTCTCTTTGGTTTTGCTCCCTTCTCCCCTTCACACTTTGATGTATCTTCAGGCTTGCTTATCATTCCACAGCGACCCCAAGAGCAGCCATTTCCATTGCAGATCCTACAACTTCAGGTTCTCTGTGGCCTTCATTCTGATTGGCTTGGCCAATCACTTTTCCAACCCAGGAAAGGTGCCATTTGCTTTTGGGGCTCCTGCTGCCCAGGTTTTCACATCACTGCTGTGAGATCCCTGTATCAACAGACTCCAACAGAGTTCTCATAATCTCTACTTCTTCCTTGAAGTCTCACTGACCATGCAGGATGGTGGGTCTCTCCTCTGGGATCCCATGGCAATGGGGTGATGCCAGTTGCTTACACCTGTTAACATTTCCATTATTTATTAGACTTCAGAGCAATATTTGTTGGATTAATTCTTAGGCCTTCAGAACACTCAGCAGCTCAAGTTTATTCATTGTTTAACAACAACTTTTAGGGAACCAGTGTCGTGGCATAGTGGGTTAAAGTCATTGTCTGTGACACAGGTATTCCATATGGGCACTGGTTGGAGTCCCGGCTGCTCCATTTCTGATCCAGCTCCCTGTTAATGGCCTGGGAAAAGCAGCAGAAGATGCCCAAGTGCTTGCCACCCCCCACCCCCACACATGTGGGAGACCCAGAAGAAGCTCTTGGCTTTTGCCTGGCCCTTCCTTGACCATTGCAGCCATTTGGGGAGTGTTTAAACCAGCAGATGGATGTCTCTCTCTCTCTTTCTATCCTCCTCTCTCTCTAACTCTGACTTTCAAATAAATAAAATAATTTTATTAAAAAAGTCAATTTTAAAATCACATTCTTTATTCTACTGTCTATTTTTTTAAATGTTTACCAAGATTTAAAGAGACTTTAAGATAAAGAGAATCCAACACATGTTGTCTCCACTCTTTGCATGACAGCTCATTGCTAATATCATGTAACCTTCCATGCCCGGCATTGGAAGCATCATTCTCAATTCCTGTCTTCTCTTTCCAAGAGGACGGTGGCCTATCAGTTACCAACACTCTCCTTCATGGTCCTTGGTGGGGAGGAGAGTAAGCCGTATCCGCATCAGCTCAGGGCACACGTGGGCTGTTTCCCAGCACTCCGCAGGCAGCAGCCAGAACCTCCACGTGTCCACCACTTGGAATCAATCCATCTTGCCCATATACGTCTTTTTTTTTTTTTATTTGACAAGTAGAGTTATAGACAGTGAGAGGGAGAGACAGAGAGAAAGGTCTTCCTTCTGTTGGTTCACTCCCCAATGGCTGCTACGGCCAGCGCTGCACGAATCCAAAGCCAGGAGCCTCCTGGTCTCCCATGCAGGTGCAGGGGACCAAGCACTTGGGCCATCCTCCACTGCCCGCCCCCGGGCCACAGCAGAGAACTGGACTGGAAGAGGAGCAACAGGGACTAGAACTCAGCGCCCATATGGGATGCTGGTGCCACAGGCGAAGGATTAACCAAGTGAGCCACGGCACCAGCCGGCCCATATCTTTCTTGAATGCTCTTCCTTCTCTATTCCCATTCCCACTCAAGCCAAATCTTCCCAGGATTCTGTCTTTGGCAACAATCTCTTCTCTTTCTCTGCCACATCCCAATCACAACTTCTAAATGTCTTCACTTTCTCCCCCAGTACCACACTTTATCAGCCTTTTAGATGGTTTTTGCCACTTTCTACCTTGTATTATTGTCACCTTTCTACATTTCTTATCTCCCCTGACAAACAGGTGTTGACAGGGCATGGTTCACATCTGATTCATCTTGCTATATGTCTCCCAGAACCCATAGCAGGCACAGCCATAGAGTTGATAGAGAACCTCAACTCACGACCCAGAAGCACTGTACTTATGTTCCTGAAATTCTATACCAGGAATTTGGAGGGTGATCTTGATTTTCCTTTTGGAATAAAGACAGTTGTTTGGAAGAATGGTACTTAATTTAGAAATTAATAATCTGCTTAATTATCAATCAAGTAATAGTAAATTTTACTGTAACAAACTGAAATACAAGTACATTTAATTTTCTGGTTTTATCTGCCCTGACTTGCCTAACTAGGGATACTCTTTCTAGTTATAGGAATCCATGAAGTAATATAGCTGGTGTATACAGTCTATTCACCAGACTCCCAGTGTTTGCTCTTCCACCATCCTGCACTATTTCAAAGTCCACATAGACCACCCATGCAGCACTTCACCTTCTCGACACTTTAGTCTTCCAATAGCCAACATTTCCTTTGTCTCGATCAGCTTCAGCCACCCACTCCCACAGTCACACCTGCAGTCGCCACTAAAGTCACTGATGCTAAGGGTGGGTGTGTGTGCACCCAAGGCTAAGACCTTTGCTTTGCTTCTCAGCATGGGGCTCATAGTTGTAAGGCCAAGGCTAGTGTTGTCATTGACCTTGGCCTTCCTTGGATTAAGGGCCAGCCAAGCATGGCCTCCATAACACACACCGTGGAGGGAGCGGAGCCTCAGTAGCTTCAGCCCCCTGGGATGGCTTGACTGAACCCACAGAGGCTTTGGCTTCCCCAGCTGCTACCTGGAAGGACCCAAAACACAACCCAGAAATATGGTGGAGCTAATATCCTGTGGAGTTGACTTTGACCACTGAGGGACAGGAGCCAGGAACAAGACAACAGGTACATTGTTCACCCTTCCTGCCCACCCAGGAGCTGTTCAGAGAAGCCACAGTTTTGTGCTTGGGGCTGTGTAGCATGACTCAGCAGCCAGTTTTGTTGTGTAGAGAAGCCGGAGACAGGTCACTAATGTACCACCTTGAATTAGTCTTTTCTCCGTCTCTCTCTCTCTCTCATTTCCCTTTTATCTCTCCTTAGGATAACACCCCAATAAAATCTCAGCATGTGAAAGCCTTGGCCTCTGTTCTCTAGAGAACTCAGAATAAGAACAGACATTCTATCCTGTGACCACAACTTTCCGTCTTCCAAGTTTATTTGCTCAATTACATTCTCCTCACATGTTGCTGACCTTAGGGTGACTGCTAGTTTTTCTATTTACTTGTTTTCTGTCTTTGCTTGCAGCTTAGTAAGCAGTGCATTATGTCACATTCTTGCCCTCGACAACCAGGTGAAGCCTGCTTTTTGCCTTCTTTGTTGTACTTGGATGACGAGTGCCAGTAGAATAAGGCCTACATGGACTCTGTTCTCATAAACTTAAACTTCAGGTCAATGGCAGGAAATTAGTATTGCAAATTCATTCTAGAGAGGCATCTGGCAGGCTTGATCCCAATTACAAATATGTACAATCCATTGGCAATTCTACTTCTGAATACATAAACAGCCAGGGATGGGCCAGGCCAAAATCAGGAGCCAGGAACTCAATCCAAGTCACCCACATGGGTGGCAGGGACCCAACTACTTGAACCATCACCTGCTGTCTCCTAGGGTACCCACAAGCAGGAACCTGCAATTGGGTGCCAGAGTGTGGTATCAAAACCAGGCACTCTGATATGGAGTGTAGGTCTCCTAGCTGCTAGACCAAATGCCCCACCCCTACTGTAAATTCTTGTTATCAATTTCATCCAGGTCCCAAATGATTTCTAGTAATCCTGCTTAATTTACTCATCATTTAGCCATTAAACTGTAAATGGCAAGTTTTTTCCTCTTTCTTCAACCCTTCATCTCACCAAGGACTCATGGTAGTTGGCCTGACTCTTTGAAGGAAAATAATACTTTATGATAAATTGAACTGCTATCCACCCCCTCCCAAAATTCAAATGTTGAAGTCCTAGCTCCCAGAACCCTGGAATGTGACCTTATTTGGAACTGGGGTCATAAGAGGAACCCTTGGCCTGTAAGCCATAAATATTGAATGTCTTTGCATTGTTGAGCAAGGTCTCTTTCCTCCCTGTGGTCAGCATGCTCTTAAAAGTAGGATCTCAGGGAAGGCTTGTGGCATAGCAGGCAAAGCTGCTGCCTGTTGCGCTGGCATCCCATATGGGTGCCAATTCAAGTCCCAGGTGCTTCACTTCCAATCCAGCTGCCATCTATGTGAATAGGAAAGCAGCAGAGGATGACCCAAGCACTTGTACCCCTGCACCCACAGGAGAGACCTGGAAAAAGCTCTAGGCTCCTGGCTTCGGACCAGCCCAGTTCTGGCTGTTGTGGCCATCTGGAGAGTGAACCAGCAGATGGGATATTTCTCTCTCTGTCTCTTCTTCTGTCTCTGTCACTCTGCCTTTCTAATAAATAAATAAATCTTAAAAAGTAGAGTAAGACCCCTTGTAGTTCTGCAGTGGGGGGTGGGGAATAAGCCTAAAAACAGCCTTATTTGAATCACCACCCATATACCAGTAACTCCCAAATCTATATTTCCAATTGCAATTTCTCCTCTATGACCCAGAACAGATTATTTGGCTACCTTTTCAGTATTTTCACTCAACCATCTAAGATACAGGTCCCTCAACATCATCATGTCCATATGTAAAGGAACAGCTTTTCCTTAAGATTTTTTTTTTCCTCCTCCTGTATCTCTTACACAAATGAGCTAACATCCAATTCAGCTTCTCCATGTGAATGTCAGGAAGTCATCCTTGTCTCCTCCCTTTGCCTCTCCTAGATAGTCCATCAAAAAGTCCTAGCAGTTCTGCCACAGACATGTTTCTGATGCTCACTGGATTCTTTGCAGCACCACAGCCAGCCTCATCTCTTGCCCAGGCTGCTCTGCACACGTCCCCACTGTCTCCCTGCAGCTCATCCTGCTCCCAGCTTAGTCACTAGCCTCTTCTGTACACTGCTGTCACAGTGGTCTTTTCAAACTCAAAGCACATTTTGTCACTCCCCTGCCCCAAGTGTTACACTAATAGGTACACTAGGCATACGATCACAGTGCCCACGGCCCTCAGTTATCAAGGAACTGTAGAGTTTTAGGGACCCTGGAAAGGTCCTACCTCCAATTCCTTTCCATTACTGTTACAATAAACTCTCAGACCTTTAATGTGGCTCTCCAGCATGCTGGAGCTGCATTTCGTAACTTGTCTTATATTGCAGGAGTTTGCTGGCCTCCTAGGAGACACTAGATCAGTGCTTTTCCAACTTTAATGTGCATCTGATCACCTGAGAAAATCCAGGCTGATTCAGTAGATCTGGGAGAGGGCTGAGATCCTTCAGTGCATTTTCCACGAGCTCCCAGACAATGCTATTTTTTGCTGATCCACAGATCACACTTTGAATAGCCAGGCTCCAGAGAACAGCCCTGCCTGCTTCGGCTGGGCATTCCAGTAATGCTAAGAGCACCATGAGACCTAACGTGGCCTGGAAGATCAAAGGCCGGGAGGCACCAGCAGCCTGATGGTAAATCTTTACAGGAGAAGGATGGTTTTGAGGATTAGAAGGTGGAGACCATGAGGCCATCCTAAATGGAATACTGGCCCTGAGGGCAGAGGGTCAGACAGAGGGAACAGCAAACACAATGATAAGCACTCATGTCTAGAGGTGCGTACACTCCAGACACACACTCATAGCCTTAGCCTACCTCCAGCCTTTCTTCCCAATGTTAGAAGATGGTGGAGCTTCAGCCCGTATCTCAGCTTGTATCAGGTAGTTTTATTATCATAGTTTCATCATCGCTTCTTGGCTGAGATCAAGTGTAGTATCATATATTCATGTACCTATTTATGATTAAACTATAACTACCTATGCAGCTCAGATGACCTGTTTTCCTTGGTAATTGCTCAATGAAGATCAGTGAATAAAATAATAATGTTAAAAAAAAAAACACCCCATTATAACTTCCAGCCAGAATGCAACATAGCTCTTGAATGCTGGGAAATAATTCCATCTCTCAGCACAACCCATTGTGCAGTAACCAGAGATGGGCTACTTGGTTTGGCACGCAATTGTCACATGTCCCAGCAAATCCAAATAGCACACAGCAACAGCACTATAAATGGCAGCCCAAACCATACATTAAAAAAGAACATTTATGTGGTCTAGCACCAGCTAGGGGAGCTACGCTGTCTTTTAATATGGCTGTTTTTGCTTGTCTCTGTTTTCTACTGCTTATGTTGCTGTTATATAAAATAATACAAATAATTTATTTCAGTGACAGTGAAAATTTACCTTCAAACTATTGGAAGATAAATAAAAATAATTCGAGTGATTCTTCTCACTTAGCTTTTTCAGGTTAAAGGATGATGCCATTTAGACACGGGGCTATGACTTATTCATCCTGGCATTTAAACAGCAGAAACCTGGCTTGAACTACATTACATTTATCTTTTCACGCAACTGTTCAAGAGGAACTAAGTCTATTAGGACCTAGTTGGAGAGATAAAGTTGATGCATTTCCCAAACCCCAACTGTCTGTAACCGATTCTTCCCACCAGAAAGTCCTCCAGACACCAAAGGTTTCATTTAATCAGTGAGCAATAATATTTCCCTGAAATAAGGTTAATTGGGAATCCTGTTTAGTTTCAGTCCTTCCTTGGGTCAAATTGTTTTTCAGATTTTGCTCTGTCTGTGTAAACAGTAGACCACTAAGTGAGCTCATTTGACGCCATAACACAGGCAGAACCATCTGCTCAACAGCAGTGCATAATAAATCTTCTCCAGACCTGTATCCAGCCAGCATGTTGTGGAGCCAGCCTCTGAATCACAGCTACATAGGCTTCTGTCTTAGCACATTGTCAGAGGCTAGTGTTTATTTCCATTTCGTGACTTCGCTGATGGGAATAACTACCGATTAACCGCAGCTAGAGGATCCTCTAATTGGTTTCTGTCTTATTTGTTACCGACTTGGCAATTTACACATCTAGTTTCCCTTTGGAAACCCTTGTTGGGACTAAACTACTGGTCTGTTTAAAACAGGTTCCTGTATTAATGAAAGTAATAAAGTTTTATACACAGTTTGTCCTGGTCTCCAGTTATTTCGCTTTGTAAGAGCTGAAATTCTTTATCGGGGACAGTCATAGGGTTCAGAACAACTTTTAGAATGGAGGTTTACAAACGTGCACAGTGTGTACCAAACACATAATGCATACTCAACATTTCTTGGATAAGTGTTTGAATACTGAACACTAGCTTTGTTTTCTTTTTTTTTTTTTTTTGGCAAGTTAATAAAAGTAAGAATATTTGTGGATCAGCTTTTTTAATTCAAGATTTTTATTAGAGATTATGCAACAGTGAATAAGAATTATTTTATTTCCCCATTACTGAATGGCTCCTTTATTGAGAAAACATTCCAGAAACAACATAATTATCACACACCTTCCAGTAACTGATTGAAGAGACTCACCCTTCAAAAGATTTTGGGTGAAAACTGAGGTCCCATGATGCTAGGAGGACACGCTGAGGCATTTGCAGTAGGGAGAGTAGACACCAAAATTTGACCTCAGGCCAGAGATGAAACATCCAGTTGTAGCTGCAGATTCCTGGGCAAGCAGAAGAGCTACTGTTATGCAGCAGACTAAGAGGAATAAAATGGGAAAGGAGATGTGGACTTCAACTGCGCCTGCCTTTCCACCCAGCCTACACGCCAGTGAGAACGAAACATTCTGTAGCAATGTTTCCTGAGGGGACAGTGAGTTTGAACCTTCTTGTGAGTCCATGTTTGTCAAATTCAGTGGTTCTCGCATTTGGTTTCAGCAGACTTTTATAGTCTTAAAAGTATTGAGGACCCCGACATACTTTTGTTTATGTGGGTTATATCTATCAATATTTATCATATTCAAAATTAAAACTAAGACAGTTTTATAAATATTTATTCATTCAAAATGACTATTATAAAGCCATTACATATTTCATAAAAATAACTATTTCCTAAAAAATTAGTGAAGAGAAGTATTATTGTATAATTTTTGCAGATCTCTTTGATACTTGATTTAGTAAAAAGTGGCTAAATTTGAATATTGGCATCTACTGTCACCCTATTGTTATATCATGAACCATACAGCATCTGGGAAGCTCCACTGAATAAGTGAGAACTGAAAGAAGTATGATAACTTGAAAAGGTCTAGGGGACTCCTGGACCACATCTTGAGAACCGTTGGTCTGATTGGTGAGCTTAACTTCATATGTCACAGGTGGTTTCAAAGGCAGTCACCACTGTGGCTGTGTGTGAGTTCAGCAATGGCCTGACAAATTTCCCCAAGTTCTATCTTCCAATAATTACCTCCTCCCTGCCCCCAAAAAACCCACTTGAGAATTACTTAGCTGTAGGAGGCTTTCTCAACTCCCAAGTGTGAGTGAGTGAATGAATAAATGAATGAAATAATAAAAGCATTTCTCAATTTTAATATATTTTCTTGATCTTGAAATTAGACTAGTTGCATTTGATCTGAGATTGACAGAGATTAGACAAACTTTTGGACTTTGGTATGACCTTTTTCCACCTGCTCCTAAATCTTGTAAACTATGGAAGGGAAACATCTAGTTTGATTTCTCATTCAACTGTTCTTTCACTGACCAAATCATTCATTCAATCAACAGACTTTAATTCTGAAAAAGTCAAGAACTCTATCTTCCACAAATTTCCAAAGAGAAAGCTCTGTAATCCTATACTCCTCACATGCATTTATTTAGCATACATCAATCCATTCAACAAATAGGAAAGTATTTCCAAAAGTCCATGGAAAATAAATTGAAAGATGAGGTTATTATCGTACATAAACTTTTTGAAATTTATGTACAGCCGGCACCACGGCTCAATAGGCTAATCCTCCACCTGCGGTGGCACTGGCACACCGGGTTCTAGTCCCGGTCGGGGCACCGGATTCTGTTCCAGTTGCTCCTCTTTCAGTCCAGCTCTCTGCTGTGGCCCGGGAGTGCAGTGGAGGATGGCCCAAGTGCTAGGGCCCTGCACCCACATTGGAGACCAGGAGAAGCACCTGGCTCCTGGCTCCTGCCATCGGATCAGCGCGGTGCGCTGGCCGCAGCGGCCATTGTGGGGTGAACCAACGGAAAAGGAAGACCTTTCTCTCTGTCTCTCTCTCTCTCTCTCACTGTCCACTCTGTCAAAAAAAAACTGAAATTTATGTACAGGTTTTTTTCCTTACATGGCTTTTCCATGAACCTTTTGAACATCCATCATGTGCATGGATTTCAAAATTTTTCAAACCAAAGTAAGCTTATCTTTTAATTCCTTTTCATGGACTTTCTGAAGTCACTTTGTATTTGTTAGGCATCCACTATGGGCCATTACTGAAACAGAAAAAAAAATATTTCCCTTCTTGCCAAACTCAACCTAGTGGGCCCACACATTTAAATAAATAACAAAAATAAAACATGCTGTCTCATTAAAAGTATGAGCAAACCAAACTGTGTAGGAACTTCGAGGAGAAAGTGACTATTTGGTGTGCTCAGGGGGTAGGGGGACTTAAGAAAGATCTCTGGCATGGCAAGATACGAAGAAATAGGAGCATTGATTCTTTGATAAGAAAGAACCGGGTTTCAGTTCCACCCCACCCCTTGTAACTTCTCTAAGCCCAAATTACAGAGTTCTGGATGCAAACATGACACTTGTGTCTTATATCCAGTATTCTCTCAACAATATACATATGGGGTCCTTGTTGAGATTAGGAGAGAATGTCACAGTTTTTGTTCAAATATTACTCCCTGCAATACCTTAGAGGTTAAAAAGAAAAAAGATACAAAGTCTTTGTTAGAGTGAACTTATGAGCTGGAGATTAAAAGAGGAGTAAAGTTGTGAATAGGAGACCAGGTCACATTTTACAGCTGTTATCAAAGAACAAGTTTGCCTGGAAATGAGCTACCACTGAGCTGAAGGCACAGATTGGATTCAGGGGTAACTGGTTGCTCACTGTGCTTTGTCCTTGTGGGTGAAGCTATGGCTTTTCCAGTGCTGCACTCGGATCAAGAACAGGAAGAGTACAACATTCATAAACAATCTCTTGAACAGGCAGCCATAGACCATAAAGTCTGCAGAGATAGTGCTATAAACTTATATAGAAAAGGACAGTGGCAGCACTTTTCTCCCCAAGTCTGAGGCACCCTTGCCATGAAAGAGCAGTGCTCCCAGAGCAGCAACTGGAGGCTGAGAGAGGATGGATTTGTGGCTCCTTCACACCCTAAAGAGTACAGTATATTGGTTTCCCAGGGCTGCCGTTACAAACTTCCTGGTTGCTTAACACAGCAGGAATACATTGTCTCCCAGTTCCAGAAGCTACAGTTCTGGAATCAAGATGTCAGCTATTCTACACTCCCTTTAAAACCTGTACGGGGAAATACTCCCTTTCCTCTTCCTAGATTCCAGTGGCAGATGTCAGTCCTTGGCATTCCTTAGCTTGCAGCTCTAGCACTTCACCCTCTGCTTCTGTCATCACATATCATTCTTCTTGCACGACTATACCCAAATTGCCCTTTGTCATAAGGGCAGTGGCCATAGTGAATGAGAACCCACCCTAATGAACTGGTTGTAACTTCATTATATCTGCAAAGAGCCATTTTCAAATAAGGTCACATTCACCAGTGCTGGGGATATGAGCTTCAACATTTATTTTGAGAGAAGACAGGTCAACCTACAACAGGATGCTTGATTAATCAATTTTGTAACTGAAGGTAACAGTGAGTGTGGTTGTGGGAGTGAGGCAGAGGCCCTCTGCCCACTTGTCTGAAACCTACCCGAAACAATGCAGTCATAAAACCAGTATATCAGAATGTCTTTGAATCACAATATTTAATTAATTGAGTTATTATTTAGGTGAAATAAGTAAATTTCTGTCTAGAAAACAGGTTTTGGACACATTACAAAAAAGCAAGGTGTTTGTACATGGCATTGAAGAGTCATCGATGTTTCCAAGTAACAAAGTGATATGATCAAAACTGTATAACAGAAAGACTGCTGTGGCAATCATGTGAAGAGCAAAGGTCCAGGGAAAAGATTAGAGGCAGAAATAGCGATTAGGAAACCACTGCAAGTGTCCAGAGAAAGAAATTGGCTGGGGAGTCCCAATCATTTGTATGTGTGGCAGTGAGGAAATATGCTGAGTGGAATAGTAACCATAAGGTAGAGAGAGGATGATTAGAGAATGAAATATGATTTTTATATATATAAAAGAAAGTTATAAATGTATATATTATATATGTGTATATGTAATTATATGTAATTACATCTGTATACATACATTATATGTATACATAATTCTAATATATGTTATATACATATATATGATAACATATATATGATCAATTTATTTTGGTTCCAAAAAGTTAGAAATAATTGCACAAGTTTTTCAATAATGTTCCTTTCCTATGAAATGTTTAAAGATCCCTATGGATTTCACAGAAGTTTTTGCTTGGAAATAAAATGTTTAACTGTGTTCCATGCACTTTGTGAAGTACCCTCGTATATGATGCTAAAAAGTCATCATCCCAACATTGCAGCCAACAAGCCCTTTGCAGGATGTAAATCTGAGCATATTACTGCCACACGAAGGCCCTCCCCACCCTCACCCCGCCAAGTCCAAGCTTCATGACGAGGCCTGCAAATCCTGTGTGATTTTGCTCCTACTTATCTCTGAGCTCAAGTTCTTATCGGTCCATGCCGGGATATATAAGGATTCTGAAACCTTATCATCTCTGACTACCCTTTGCTTCTTTGCCTGGTGTCTCCCTGAACTTGGTTTGTCCTCCAACCGCTCCTCTGGCACCCCTTTAATGTTCTTCCCCACACTGCTGTGCACACCTAACCCTCTCCCTCCCCTGCTTCCTCACTGACAGACATGCCCTGCCTTCGCCAGCCTCCACTCACAACACTGCATGTCATTTCATGCACAGCTACTCCCAGAGTGCCTCGCAAGCTCCCAGCGGGCAGAGACTGTCCGAATTCCCTTCCAGGAGCAGACTGGGAGGCTGCTTTGTTTCTTACCATTTGTTTTTGCTCCTGATAAGAAGATGAATGGGCTACTTGCCTCAAGTTTACAAAACCTGTGAACCAAAGAATTGAATAATGCAAGTATTGATAAGTCGCTTATAGCCTAATAAGAGAGTTAAGGAAAATGAAAACACAAAAAGGAAAAATTAAGCAGGTACGGTCAAAACTGAATTATTATAGGTAAGGTCAGAATTTTAATGCATTTGGTTAAAAGCCACTGCATGACATACAGACTAGAGTTGCTACAGTATTATCTTTAAAGCAAACCATACAGATCAAAAGAGAACAAAGTGAGAGTGAATTTCCAAATATAAAAACGATGACATGTTTTAGTCCTTTCAAAGAAGAAGTCAGTAGACCGATACATTGCTTTTGACATTTTATTTGCACCAAGCAAAAGTAACTCTCCACTCTGTTTTTCTCCAGTCAAAATAGAGACGTGAGATAAAAATAATGTATTTTTAGAGAACTAGAGTAAGTAAGCTGCTCATTGTCTGATCAAAATTGACCTCCAGAAACATCTGACCTGGCTTGTAACTGATGAAAAAGTGAACTCCACTGCCACCAACACCTGTCACCCAACCACACACTCATGTCCACGTGGGTCCCTGCGGTCATGTCCTAACTTCCCTACTCCTCTTCCTCTTTAATGTCCCACCCTATCTCTTTGTTCTAAGCCACTGCCCCAATTTAGCTGGCCAATAACTTCATGATCTGCCCCTGGCTGTTGCCATTAGGGCTGGGCTGCTGCTGAAACTCAGACAGGCATTTGGCAAAGCAGTTAAAGACATTGCTTGGAACATCAGCATGCCACTTCCAAGTACATGGATTTGGGTCAGCTCCTGATTCCAGCTTCCTGCTGATCAATGCACACCTCAGGATGTAGCTGTAGAGGCTCAAGTATTTGAGTCCCTGTCACCCACATAGAAGACCTATGTTGAGTTGAATTCCAGGCTCCTGGCTTCAACTTGGTTCAGCCTCAGCTGAGTATTTGGGAAGTGAATCCACAAATCTCTCTCTCTTTCTCTCTCTCTCTCTCTCTCTCTCTCTCCCCCTCCCTCTCTCTCCCTCTCTCTCCCTCTCTTTCCCTCTCTCTCTTTCTCCCCTTTCAAATAAACATTTTATTTTCAAAAAGTAAGTCATCTTTTAAAAAAAAATGGTTAAAACACTCCAAATCCTTTCCATTTGCAGTGGCTTTGTTAAAAGCTGCATGTAAACAAATGAGTCAGCCCCTGCTCAGGATTTCACATCAAAACCATCCTGAAATAATCTAATATTTGAAATTTCAAAAATTCAAGGATACTTCAAAAACTTTTATGGAAATTCACTTAAAAGATAAGTTTATTTGGAGGTAAAATATTTTTTGAAATCTGTACATAGTTTCTTCATAGTATTGTTTTCCATGAGTTTTGTGAAGACCTGAATAACAGTACTAATGTGTACATGGTGGAGGAAACGTGAATTTTCTGGAACTTGAGTGCACCTGTTCAGAGATCTAATGCTGTTTTATTTTGAATTCCTTAGGGACACATATGTTGCTGGGAGAAAGGGAGAGCAACGCTTTGGTCAGAACTTTGGGATTCTTCAGTGCTCAATTAAGCCCTGCTTTCACAACATGTATGAAGTCTTCTCTCTTAACCCTACACCACCACTCTCTACTTAAATAAAACCTTAATGTCTTCCCTACGTCTCTATTCTATCTCATGCCTTCCCATTAGACTACCCTGTCCATCCTGTTTTGCTCCATCCCTTGGCCCTAGCCTAGGTCACTATGGCTCTTTACCTGACTACTGCAGCAACTTTGCAATTGGTCCCACAACTCCTATTTCTCATCCTCTTAATCCATTGTCCGCATGCAGCAAACCACACCTGTAAAGTGGCCATGCCACTTGCTGCTTAACATCCTTCAGTGGCTTCTCACTTTGTTAGAGTTAAATCCCAGCTTCTTTGCCTGCCCCTGCATGATCTGACTCTTCCCAGCTGGCTTGCAATCTTCCACCTCCCTGGGTACTGGTCTTCAGTTAAGATTTCTGCTCCATCATATCAGGATCAGCCACCACTCAGGGCTTTGTGCTTCTTGTTCCCCTACCTGGAATTTGCCTCCCTCTTCTTCTTTATCTTTCCTTTTCTTTTTTTTTTTTAAGACTTATTTATTTATTTATTTATTTGAAAGGCAGAGTTAGAGGGTTTTAAATGACTTCAATGGACAGGGCTGGGCTGGGCCAAAATCAGGAGCCTGGAATTCCATCCGGGCCTCCTACATGGATGCAAAGGCCCAAACACTTGGGCCATCTTCTACTGCTTTCCCAGGCTATAGAAGAGATCAAAAGTGAAGCTTCTGGGACTTCAACCAGCACCCATATGGTATGCTGGTGTCACAGGCAATGGCTTCACCCGCTGCATCTGTCCGCCTCTTCTTAATATGATAGCTTCCTTCATCTTTCAGTCTCAGCTTCGATAACACCTTCTTAGGACGTTGCTAACAGATCACAGTCTGTAAAGATGACCTGCTTTGTCTTGGTCTTTATTCGTGTGTTTTTGCCAAAGTGCTTACATGATATGACAGTTATAACACCTTGTTGATTTTAATTAACTAGCTAATCAGTCTTTCAGCCTTCCTGTCATACTAGAAGAAAGAAAGGCATGTGTCTGACTCATTCACCTTGGCATCGCCAGTGTCAAGCATGTAACCAGCTCATAATAACCCACTTGACTCATGCTTACTGAATGGTCTTTTATTGCACACTTTATATTTGTAGAAATGTTACAACTTTGTTTTATGTGTGCTATTATTAATTTAATGTTTTCTTCTGGGGTTCTTTGAGAAAAGGGTCAGGTTCATTTTGTTTGCTGCTATATTACTGGAAACTTGCAAGCAATAAAGCCTTTAACATATACTTTTTCAATAAGTGAATTAATTAATTAGCAGTCAATGAGATTCACCTTCAAAAATGATCTTGAGGGTTCCAGACAGTCTTTTTTGTTAAGGCGAAGTAAGTGAACTGTGCTTTCAACAATCTGAACTTGGGAAAGGCAGCTATCAGTAAGTAATGATTTCCTAGGATGATGTTAATTATTTGATTCTAAGCATTAACACTGATATCTGATAACTAGACCATTGGATAGAGAGTCTTGCTTTTTTTCTTTTTCTTTTTAACCCGTGATTTATAGCTGCTGTATGACACTATTAACTTGTTAGCTGCTGCACAAAACACTCTTTGTTGATAGGAATAGGCAGCATGGAAAATCATCTGATATTTGAAAACCTAGTCCTTATTGACTAGATATTGGCCTTAGTTTAATTTTGACAAAAGTCAGAATTCCGAGGGGTTTCCAGAATTCATACTGGAATATAACCTAGTCTGATGCTTCTGATCTATGGAAGAGCTTTACTGTTGTAAAGTCAATGGCCACCGTGGGGGATGGTGACGGCCACAGTAGTCTTCACATCCTTGGCCCAGAGGCAAGGTCTTTTATTCCCTCTTGTTGCATCTGCTGGCCCTGGGACTAGTGTGTGATCAGTAGGACATGGGATACAGGATGTTGTGCCAATTTTAAGTTCCAAGAGGTCTTAGAGCTTCTGCACTGGCTTCCTTAAAAATCCGCAAAGGCCCTGTGGACAAGTGCACAAGCTTGGCTAGCCTGCTGGAGAGTGAGAGAGGTCCCAGGTCGTTAGCTGTTCCGGCTGCATGCATTGGAGTCAGCAGGCTGGCCGCCCCACCAGCTGCCTGCAGATGCAGGAGGAAGCCTGCTCTATAAGCACACAGGGGCTGCCAGAGCAAAGCTTTAATCCCAATGATCAGTCGGCCTAGACAACAAATGCATATTTTCTCACAGCTCAGGAGGCTGCCAAGTCTGAACTCAAAGTGTTTGCTACTGTATTGGTTCCTTCTGAAGGTTGTGAGGGAAGGATCCATTCCAGGGCTCTCTCTTTAGACAAATGATTTCAGGTCCCATGGTCTCCCCCCTGTATCTTTAGATTATCCTACTCTCTCCAAGTCTGTGTCCAAATCTCCTCTTATAAGGACACGAGACATATTGATTAGGGCCCAACCTTATGACTTTAACAATGATTTCTGTAAAGACCCTCTCTCCAAATACCACAACAATCTCAGGTATTGGGGTTAGGACTTTAGCATACAATTAGGGAGGTGGGAGAGACAAGGTCAGTTTATAATACCAACCAAGATCCCAAAGATGGGGAGAACAGCCTAACTCAACCTGGTCCAAATTGGTGACCTGAGAAATTGAGACCAAATAAATGGTTGTTGTTTTAAGTTACCATGCCCTAAGGTAGTTTGTTACACAATGAAGGTTATCGAGTATGGCTATTTAATTGAATCTCAGTGCACTTCCCACTTGTTTTTTTGGTTTTTGGTTTTTGGGTTTTTTGTTTGTTTGTTTTTGTTTTTGTTTTTGTTTTTGACAGGCAGAGTTATAGACAAAGAGAGAGGTCTTCCTTCTGTTGGTTCACCCACCAAATGGTCGCTATAGCCGGCGCTGCACTGATCCGAAGCCAGGAGCCAGGAGCTTCTTCCTGGTTTCCCATGTGGGTGCAGGGGCCCAAGCACTCGGGCCATCTTCCACTGCCTTCCTGGGCCACAGCAGAGAGCTGGACTGGAAGAGGGGCAACTGGGACTAGAACCAGCGCTCATAAGGGATGCCAGCACCACAGGCAGAGGATTAACCAAGTGAGCCACGGCGCCAGCCCCACCACTTAGTTTTAAGACCACACACTAGGGGCTGGTGCTGTGACATGGCGAGTAAAGCTGCTGCCTGCAGTGCCGGCATCCCATATGGGCGCCGGTTCAAGTCCCGGCTGCTCTACATCTGATCCAGCTCTCTGCTATGGCCTGGGAAAGCAGTGGAAAATGGCTCAAGTCCTTGGGCCCCTGCACCTGTGTGGGAGACCCAGAAGAAGCTCCTGGCTCCTGGCTTTGGATCAGTGCAGCACCAGCCATTGTGGCTATCTGGAGAGTGAATCAGTGAATGGAAGACTTCTCTTTCTCTCTGCCTCTGACTCTCTGTAACTCTACCTTTCAAATAAATAAATAAATTTTAAAAAATAGACTAAACACTTACAGATATTACTGGTTTACAAGTGCTGTGCTAGTTACATGGAAAACTTGCTGAGATCAACATCCTCTCAATACACAGTCTCTTCAGCACTCAAAGGATGCACTAGATTTAATTTATTATTTTTTTTGCTAAATTAAATCAGGTTGTCCTTTGGGCTGTTCAGTACACCAGCACCTCAAACTTAAAGGTAATGCTTTTCAGTCAGTATCTCTGCTGAAAGTACTCATATCATTTAGAGTCTGTTTTTGCCCAAGTTTAACACGCCCAATTTTGTAAAAAGCAATCAAAACAAACACCTTGTAGCATCCTCATGTAGCTAGGAGCCGTGGTTTATATATTTACATGGAACATTATGGCTGTAAATGCCAATCTTCTCCCCAGAATAAACAGGCCTGTGACGTTACATTTCATGCATGTCACAAGTGTTTCCCCAACTGAGTAAATATTGAAATGAGAAATCTACTTTTTGACAGAAAGTGTTAAATGTGTTTAGTCATCAAATTTGACTTAGGACTCCAAAGGGTGCACAGATGTGTTTGGCCATATTTCAAAGCACTTATGAATTGCTTTGATGGGCAAGTTCTTCGCCTCACAGGAAGTTTTTCTAGTTAATTCACCTTTACTTCAAGTTCTGTATTTTCCTCTTTCAGTCTTCCCTACGTGTTAAAGCACACTAAGACTTGTGACCACGAAATGCTTCACAAGGTCCTACCTATTTAAGCAGCCTTGTTGCTGTCTTGTTGGGAAACCGGCAATTCATGATTCTGAATCTCAATGGATTCATCATATGCAGAAACCACCAGTGCATATTGCACATTGCATTACCTAATCACCTGTGCCACAACACCCAGCCTAGTGCTTTATTTTCAAGGAAAATCATTCATACCCTCAAGTACAATTTATACCTGGGTCAACATTATAGGAAGATGCCTTTTTTGTTTTGAAAAACTTTTTGCAAAAATTCAGTTTCTTTGGGATGCTCCACCAAAAATTCTAGACAATTCTCTCACCACTGTCACTGTCGCCACCACCCCCACCATGATTTCTCACTGTATTAAGGGCCTGTTACTGTTTTGCTTCGGCGTGTTAACATTTTCCCTTTGTGGTTGTCTGGGGAGCTGGCTAGGTCTTGCTGTTATTTGATCTTCACACTGCTTTGTTTTCTGCATCGGCTTTAACTGCGTTTCTGTCATTTCCTATGTTCCAGGAAGCCTAATGCTTTTACTTGACTTTAATTCAGTTCATTAATACACAAAGTTTATCTGGCTTGTGCATGCAGATTAAGTCCTGGATAATTTAATCTTATCTTTGCAAATGGCCCATACCAGATAAGAGCTCAGCCTCATCATCAAGCTGTCCAGAGTGTCCCTTGCTTTGACCATGTATTGTCATGGTCTGTAGCTGCAGAACGCTGGTGTGGCATAGACCGCACTTCTTCCACAGGGGCCTTTTCCCTTCTTTCATCTCTGGTAGGGTGGCAGCCGCTCTACCTTCTTCTTCCTGCTGGTCACCGACTTCTTCTGTTTGGACGTCCCAGAGCATGAGAAGTCTCCCATTTTGCTCTGCTTCCCTCCTCACTCAGGCCATCTCCAGCTCCTCGGGGCTCTCTTTCATCATTTCCTTTCTTTGATCTTGCCAGAATGAACAAGGATGTGTTCCTTAGTGGCGTCCTTCCTGCACAGAAAGGCTGTGTGCCAGACCGTATCAGGCATTTCCCCCCAAAACTCTCAAGATGGAAAAGACATTGAGATCTGTATTCTTGTGAAAGTCACCCTTGGAATCCTCCTTCTCAAAGCTTCTGGCAACCCTCCCTGTTCAGGAAAGGCTCTCCCCTACTCAAGAAATTCTCTAAGGTCTAGAGATAATCTTCTTCGGTGCAGGAATATCAATTTATTTAAGAACAAGCAATTGTTGGGACAACCTCATGGCACAGCAGGTTAAGCTGCTACCTATAATACCGACATCCCATACCAGTGCCAGTTCAAGTTCTGGCTGCTCCACTTCTGATCCAGCTCTCTGGTAATGCACCTGGGAAGGTAGCAGAAGCTGGCCCTAGTGCTTTGGGCCCTGTCACTCCTGTGGGAGATCTGGATGGAGTTTCAGGCTCCTGGCTTTGGCCTGGCCCAGCCTTGGTGATTGTAGTCATCTGGGGAGTGAACCAGTAGATGGAAGCCTTCTCTCTCTCTCTCTCTCTCTCTCTCTGCCTCTCTGTCTCTCTCAAAGAAATAAAATAAATCTTAAAAACATAAGTAGAAACAGCAGATTTTTTAAAAAATAAGGTAAAAGGTGTATTTCCTAACAGCAGGCAGGAATGTCCCTCTACCTTCCCTGCTTCTCTGTTTGAAAATGGCCGCCTGAGGTGTGAGCACTATGACTCCAAGTTCCAGGACACAGAGCTTTCATCCAATGAATTATCTTGATGGTTTCCATGACACATGTAACTCATACTGGCTAAACTAATCAGCCACACAATGGTCAGAATAATCATTTTTTTAGTGATTTATTTATTTATTGGAAATGCAGAGTTACAGAGAGGTAGAGGCAGAAGCAGACAGAGGATTCTTCCAGCCACCGTTTACCCCTAAATGGCTGCAACGGCCAGGCCAAAGCTAGGAGCCAAGAACTTCATTCAGGTGCAGAGCCCCAAACACTTGGGCCATCTTTCACTGCTTTCCAAGGGGCATCAGCAAGAAGCTGGATCAGAGGTGGAACAGCAGACATATGGGATGCTGACAGGGACCAATGGCCATATGAGATGCTGACTTTGCAGGTGACAGCTTAACCCGCTATGCCACAATGCTGGCCCCAGTCAGAGGGTTGGTGCTGTGGCGCTGTGGTGCAGTGGGTTAATCCTCCACCTGTGGCATCCACATCCCATTTGGGCCCCAGTTCTAGTCCCGGATGTCCCTCTTCCAATCCAGCTCTCTGCCATGGCTTGGAAAAGCAGTAGAAGATGGCCCAAGTGCTTGGGTCCTTGCATCCGCATGGGAGACCTGAAAGAAGCTCCTGGCTCCTGGCTTCAGATCAGCCCAGCTCAGGCCATTGCAGCCATCTGGGAGTGAACCAGCAGACAGAAGATCAAATAAATGAATCTTAAAAAAATATTAAGGTAAGTTTTGTAACAAAGTCACCCCCTGGGGCATCAGATGCCACCTGTGACTGCTGTGTTGCTACATATGTGAAGATCATCAGATATTTGAATGTCCTAAAAACCCTCTTGGGCATTAGATATTCCAAAAGTTCACATGAATTTCAATGATTTAGTGATTTTAATGCTTTTCTAAACAGAATGCTGAAGTGCTGAGATGACTGCACTGCCTTCCACTAGAGGCAAGGTGGAAGGAATCGGGGTTTCCTAGGCCAGCAGGCTACGGGAGACATGCTACAAACGACCTCTTCATTCCTCACAACAGTCCCGTTAGTGCTACATATCTATTTTATAAAGAAAACCAACACTTAGTACCTGTGCCACCTACCCAAGGCCACACTGTGCCCTGGCCAGCGTGATGCGGCCAGGATTGTAACCAGGTCTCCCTCCAAAGCCCCAGCTCATTCCCCTCTACGCACATAGCTTCGGAAGCAGCAGAGATAAAGAGGACAGGCTAAGGGATAGGACTTACTCATCTTGGTCAAATTCCCTATGTGATTTACTTTCTGCCTGTACCAAGGGCTGAGGAGTGTGACCTGGGAGTATATACCATCATGTGAATGTGGACACACGGGATGTGCATGCTTTCTGCATGTGTAACTCATCACTGGAAAGAATGGCATCAAAATGCTGGAGTCGGCACCAAGTCATAAGAATCACATATCATGTGGATATGCTTGCATGGACACAGATCCTAGCGATGCAGTGCAGTGGATAAGAACATGGGTCTCTGGAACTGGACTGGACTGGACTTGTCCAGTCCCTGTTCTTCCTCTTGCCACCTGTATAACTCTGAGCAAGTCACCTGGCTTCTTTGTGCTATGGTTTCCTCATCTGTAAACTCGGAGTCATTTTAAAGAACACCTTCCCATATTGATTGAAAAGGAATAAATGAGCAATACATGACATTATTAAGAGCAAGAGTGCATAATCACTTAAAGCATACTTCCTCATATTATCCTATGCTCCGAATCCCCAAACTTCATAAAAGTCCATCACAAACATCAGCCTTCCAGTACCAAGATAATATCATCCATTTGTCCCAGATATTGCCAAGACATATCTGGGAGCCCTTGAGGGTCTAATACATGTCAGAAAGCTAGCAGGGAGCTTTATAGAACAATGGTTAAGACTACAGACCCTCAAGCCATTTATTCCTACAGACCAGTGTCTAAATCCTGATTCCACCATCTGCTAGAAATTCAGCAGGTGTCATCCAGCTGCGCATTTTCCTGTCTCTGTAAAATGGGAGAATAGTAACTACCTCATAGGATTACATTAAGGATGAATAAAACAATGCTTTGAAGAGTGTGAAGAGGCTCTCAATAAATTATTCATATAGTCAATATATAGCTCTTTTTTATAGCAATGGATGGATTTCGAAAGTTTTTTGCACTATAATAAACTTATCTTTTAATTCAGTGTTCACGAGCTCTTTGAATTACCCTCCTATTGGGTCAAATGACCTACATGGGTCAAAATGAAGCAAAAGCAAAAATGCCAACCAAAAGCCTTTCCTAAAGGGAAGTGCATAGTTTCCATGAATTGGAGAAATAAACCTCTGATCCGATCTACTTGGTCTTTGACATATATCTTTCACTTGTAGTTCTCCAGTGAGTGAGAATCATGTGACAAATTAGCTTACAAAGTCCCCATTGAGGTCCATGAGCCCAGAGAAGGCAAACAGGAAAATAAGTTTACTAGATAGACAATCATACTTTTTATATTTTCTGTTTTCATTTTTTAAAATACCATTTTCAAATATGAACAGGGAGAAACCATTTTAAAACCTAATAGAAATATTATTAAATTATGAAATAACATAGTTGATAGGAATGTGTAGATAATTACTATGATTTTTTTTCCTACTCTAATCCACTGTCAATAACTTATTCCAGTGGTATAAATTGACATTTACTTTCTTACCTTTTTTAAACTCCTGGGTTTCGGCTAAAGCTCAGTTTCCAGGAAGTCTCTCCCCGTTTGGGGTCACTGTGTACCACAGCCTCAAATTCCTCCTGCGTCCCTTGCCCATGTACACAGTTATACAACTCGCTGTCTGTTCAGGATGGTTTAGTGGACAGTGCCCATGTGACAAAATTATATCCCTCTGAAAGGAGCTGGAATGAGAGAGAACAGATATTACCACTCATGGATGGCATTGAATGTGAGAACCATGGAAGCCAGCTAGCTGGCCATGATTACGAGCTTTGCCAACAGCGTCGGGCTTCTGAGTTTTGCTCTCCTGTATCTGCCATGCTCCTTTTTAAAGAACGCTGAGATAGAGAAAAGAGAAAGCCAAGCCCTTTAGCCCAGAAGTGCAGCCCTGCTATTCTTCACATTGAGAGTTTAAAAACAGAAGTATAAGATCAGGATATAATAATAATCACTAATTCCTTAAAAGCCAGGCTAGGGATGGGAGAGGAGGTTGAGTTACAGGTTGAATATAAATACCTTGACAATCCTAAAAGGAGTGAAGAAATGAAACTGTGACTCAAGTGTACTAAGATTTGCTTTGGGTTAATGAAACTAATGGGATTGACTGTTTCCCATCCCCACAAAAATATTTCAGATACCTGAATATTTGCCATCCACCCAATATCACACATTCCTTCTCCCACACTGAAGATACCACTGTAACTTAAAAAAGAATGAAGACTATCCATTGCTCACGATGGCTGTGTTTGTGAAGTTGTTTATCAGCTGACCAGACAAGTAGCAAGGCCTTCCATGGGCTTGGGACCACAAGCAAGTATGCGGTGCAAAAAGACTTCACCATGCAATTTAACAGATTCCCAAAAAAGGAACAGAAATCCTAAGAGAAGGCATTCATGACAGCAAAAATTATGGTTGGTGAAACTCCGCTGAATTGGCTGAAGAATTCATCTTTCTAAAAAGATTTGCCTCGTGTATTGGGGTTAAGTTCAACACTGAAAGAACCTATTTGAAATGATGTTGTTCTTGCATCTGGCTGAGGACATACTACCCCAAATTAACCACACACAAATGCCATTTTCAGTCTTTAAACATTTGATTAAACCAAGGGCTCACATCCTCTGAGGCAGAATTCTTCCTAGTTGCAATTCAGTCAGTAAGCATTGGAATGCTTATGTTCTGGTTAAGCACATTTTCTGGTTAGAGAAAATGTTGCCCATAATTGATTTTTATTTCAATGTTTACTTTTCATGAATCTTGCAACTATGTGTTAGATTAGCATTCTGCCTTAGACATCATAGTATACTATATAAAATTTAATTACATCTTAAATAATGATAACAGGAAAGCATAATAAGATATTCAACACCTTCAAAAATAGTTTTCTGCTTGTAATCACTATGACTCGAGAGCCCAAGATACAGAATACAAATAATAAAATGACTGAATAAGGGAACCTGCCTCCTTACAGACGCTTTTCATGATTTTAAATTTCCTGATGTGCATTCAGATTGCCCTTCTGAATATTAAATATGTGAAGTTAAAGATGACTTGTACCAACTAATGATATTTCTCAATATCTATCTGGAAAAATTACATGATTCATAGCAGCATTATTCACCATGGCTCAAAGACAGAAACCAACCCATTAGTCCACAAATGGATGAATGGATTTTTTAAATGTGTATATACATAAGACAGACTATCGTTCAGCCCAAAAAAGGAAGGAAATTCTGACATGTGCTACAACACAGATGAAGTATGAGGATATTACCTTAAATGAAGGAAGCCAGTCACAAAAAGACAAGCACTCCATGATTTTATTTATACTAGATATCTGAGGTAGGCAAAGCCATAGAGAGAGGAATTATGAGAGAAAGTGGAACAGCAACTGCCAAAGGCTGAGGAGCATGGGGAATTGCTGTATAGGAATAAAGCTTTTTGCAAGAGGCAAGTGTTGTGGAGGCTGGTTATGCAACAGTCTAAAACAACTTAACATTACTAAACTTTATGCATACCTAAAAATAATCAAAATGGTAATATTGATATTACATGCTGTTTACCAGAATTTTTTTCAACAATTTAGAAAGAGAAAATTATGCCAGTTATGACATCTGCTTCTCATCTATGAGTGCCCGAGTTGAATTTCTGGCTCTGGCTCCTGATTCTGCCTTCTTGCCAATGGAGACCCTGGGAGACAGCAGGTGACGGTTGAAATAGTTGGGTATCTGCCATTCATGTGGCTGACATGGTTGAGTTCCTAGCCTCTAGCTCAAGCCTAGGCTAAGTCTAAGCCCAGGCCTTTTCTGGCATTTGGAGAGTGAACCACTGATGAGCATTATCTGTCTGCCTGTCTGTCTCTCTCCTCCATCCCTGTCCTTAACTAATATTAAAAACCATGATTTAAGCCTGCAGTTCTGTCGTTCTCTTTTCTCACAAATTCATATCTAGAAAACAATGTAGGTTGAAAAAACAATGGAGTAGGAATGAATTCATTAAGATTTCATTCTACAAGAAGCACAAAGAACAAGGACTTAATGATACAATAGCTTTGTTTCCCTTTTATGCAGATAGTATTGGTGGAAAATATGTCCTTTCCCCTTTGAGATGAAGGTAGAGATAATTTTCAACAATGTAGATCACTCAGCGCCTTAAATTTTCTTTTCTTTCTTCTTTTTTGAAGATTCCTTTTATTTATTTGAAAGACAGAGTTACAGTGAGAGGCAGAGACTGAGAAAGAGCATGGTCGTCTATCCACTGGTTTACTTTCCAAATGGCCGTGATGGCTAGGGCTCAGAAGATCTGAAGCCAGGAGCCAGGAGTTTCTTCGAGGTCTCCCATATGGGTGCAGGGGCCCAAGCACCTGGGCCATCCTCCAGTGCTTACCCAGGCGCTTTAGCAGGGAGCTGGATCGGAAGTGGAGCAGCTGGGACTCAAACTGGCACCCATATGGGTGGGATTCTGGTGCTACAGGCCAGGACTTTACCCGCTATGCCACAGTGCTGGCCCCCTAAATTTCCTTGTTTCATTAATTATCTCCCCTGTCTATTTCGGTTCTTGCCTTACTTCATCTCCATATCTACACAACATTACTCCATGTCCATGTCTACTCAACATGCTCAGTACTTCCAAGTTCACTGGCCTGATTTTGTCTCAGTCTACCCCCTCCCCATGTTTTCCTACAGCTTTATATCCACAGTTGAAGCCTTATAGATGATGGGGAACTGATTGTGAGAAAGTTCATAAGAGTGGGCCAGACATTTAAATTTCCAGGTAGGAAATGTAACATCTTCTTAATCAGGATTAAAAATTAAGGCTAGCACTGTGGCTCAATAGGCTAATCTTCCGCCTGCGGCGCTGGCACACCGGGTTCTAGTCCCAGTTGGGGCGCCGGATTCTGTCCCGGTTGCTCCTCTTCCAGTCCAGCTCTCTGCTGTGGCCCGGGAGTGCAGTGGAGGATGGCCCAAGTGTCTGGGCCCTGCACTCTCATGGGAAACCAGGAGAAGCACCTGGCTCCTGGCTTCGGATCAGCATGGTGCGCCGGCCGCAGCACGTCAGCTGCAGCGGCCATTGGGGGGTGAACCAACGGTAAAGGAAGACCTTTCTCTGTCTCTCTCTCACTGTCCACTCTGCCGGTCAAAAAAAAATTAAGCATGGATCTATAGGGAGGCAGTAGAACAAGATACATGAGAAATGGCTAGAAAGGGAGCCAGAGGGAAAAAGATGCCAGAAGACAGAACAAGATAGTAGGTCTCCAGCTATCGGCACAAGATGCCTAGCGTAGGGCCAGGTATGAAGGTAATATAGGACTGCTAACATAGGTACTGAAAAATTCTGTTTTCAGAGTAGTAAGCACTGTTGGCCAACAGCTATTGTTTTGATCCTACAATCACCGGATCGATGCTTCCAAAGCTTTAATGGTTTACTCACAATGTGTATGCCAGCTGTCCATCTTGACTTTCATCCTTACAGAACGATTCCCTCCTTCACATTTGTAAGATTTTGCTCTCCTCCGTCCTAGATACAGTGCCATTCAGTAGATCTCTTCCTGTGGACGGACGTGTTCTGTGTTTGCCTCTTGCATTACAGTAGTCCCAGTCACATGGAGCTACAGGCTGACGATTGGACAGCATGGGTCTAGAACGTCTTTCCATCTTTCCGAATCTGTTTCATTTTATTCTTTTTCCTTTTGATGCCCAACACTGCAATGAATACAGCCAGTGTTCCCCCCCAGAGCTTCTCGGAGCCTTTTGAATGCTCCTGGGTGTCTCTGCCCTGGGCTCCATGCTCTTCTAATAGCCTGTATCCATGACTCTGTTCAGAGGACTGACCTGAAACTGAGAGCCATTGTGGCAGGATCATTGTTCCATAAACTCCCATGCAGAGCTTGGGGGTGGGGGGGGGGGGAGGCGGGAAGGCGGGTGCAACACCTGCCACCCTTCTCACCCTCACCGGCCACTGGCAACCCTCAGCCTCTGACTGTCTGGTGCAGGAGTGTGTAACCCAGCTCGGCTCCCTTTGAATCAACTCAGACTGATTCAGAGGGACCGCAACCTCCAGGGCTCCCTGCATATCAGGCTGAAGCTCCCTCTGCAGGCACCCTTACACTGGCTTCTTTCTCTTCCCAGCTCTGTTCCCCATTGCCTTACTCATTTCTGCTGAGAGTGTGTCTTCAAATCAATTGCATGAGAATCCTCAAAACAGGGTCTGTCTAGGGAATTCTAACTAAAACAAAAATGCTGAATTCCTTTGCGAGGCTTCCAGGGTCCCCAGTCAGAATTAATTTCTCAAGCCTGTAAATTGCTGTAACACTTTATATTTTTGTTACAATCCAGTGAAATGTTAGGTAACTGTATTCATAAATGGGTTCTTATTTTTTTAAAGATTTATTTATTTATTTATTTGAAAGTCAGTTACTGAGAGAGAGAGACAGAGAGAGAGAGAGAAAGAGAGATCTTCTATCTATTGGTTCACTCCCCAGTTAGCCACAGCAGCCAGGGCTGGGCCCAGATGAAGCCAGAGCCAGGCACTGCATCCTGGTCTCCCAGTTGGGTGCAGGGGCCCAAGCACTTGGGCCATCTTCTGTTGCTTTCCCAGGCCATTAGCAGGGGGCTGGATCAGAAGTGGAGTAGCTGGGACATGAACCAGTGCCCATGTAGGATGCCAGCATTGCAGGCAGCAGCTTTACCTGCTACTCCACAACGCTGGCCCCAATGGGTCCTTATTATGGACTGAATTATGACCCTCCAAAAATTCCTATGTTCAAGTCCTAACCTCCAATATGACTGTATTTGGAGATATGGTGATTCAGATTAAATGAAGTCATAAGGATGGAACCCTAACCCAATAACACTAGTGTCCTTATACAAAGAGAAAGAGACACCAGAGACTTCGCTCTTCCATCATGTATAAAGGAAAGGCCAGGTGGGACACAACAAGGAGGTGTCTACAAGCCAGAAGAGAGACCTAAGCAGAAAGAGAATCTGCTGGTACCTTGATCTTGAATTCCTGCCTCCAGAACAATGAAAAAAAAAAAATCTATTGTTTCAGCCACTTACACTGTGGTATTCTGTTACAGCACCCTGGGCAGCCTAATACAGTCCCAAATAGAATGTGAGGTTTCTCAGTAGAGATCAGTTCATATTCACCTTTGTATCCTTTTTCTTAATGTCATATATTTACACATACTCTACAAAACACATGTTCAGTTTATTTGAAAATGGCAGAAAAAGTGAACATAATAAAATTCTTCATATTAAATAAAAACATTTCAGGATTTTAAGTTATTAAAATTACAGAAAGAGTTTTTGATATAAGGTATATAGTCTTGGCATAGTCAGTGTTGATGACAGCTATCAGTTCTACTGATAGAGATTAAAGTAGAAAGTGGATCATATACTCATGGACAATATTTTCTGATTTTTATGAATCCTTCAAACTTTAGAGTCATTAGAAAATCAACTGAGGGTATTCCAGACATACCACCAAGCTGAACACTAAAAGCACACACAATAGAGAGGAAAGGGCCGTGGTCTCCCACCCTTTGCAGGGAATGAGTAACTAAGGAATAGACCGTATTGAATACTTACAGGTATTTAGACGTTATCATTGAAGATGCTCAATAAATATTCATTGGATAGAAAAATGAGTAATATTTGACAAGAATAAAGATCACAGAATAGTATAAATTTTGTGAAAATGAAATATGTATGTGTATAATGAATAAAAAACAGAAAATTCCAAATGTTACAAACAACTGGTTCTGAACGTTGAGATTTGGGGTGGTTTCCATCTCTGTCTTCATGCTTTGTTGAATTTTCCATATTTTATATGGTAAATATGTATAATTCTTGAAATCAGGAGAAAAAAATGTTTTTAAATGGGTCCAGCCACACCCACATCTTTCCAGCTATGCCTGTTCCACAACTGGTAAACAGTAACCAAAGAAAAATGTGTCAAGTTTATGTACAGGGGAATAAAAATGAAAATAACAGAGTAACTTTGCTCATTGAGAAATCACTTCCAACTCAATCAATTGCAGAGTAACTGGCTTCTGAAAACTAGATCTTGTGAGTCAGGCAAACCCAGGAATGACTTGTTATGATAAAGATGTAAGCAAACACAAACCACATGGAGCCAGTCTGAGTACACAATTTCATTCTTTCCTTACATATTCCCCCAAAGCCCATTTTGAGACAAAATGAACTCATCTGCACATTTGGTTAGCAATTTAAATGCATCCTTGTTAGACTGACCAGTTATGTTAGAGATGTACAAATTAATTTGCCTAAAAGACTTTAACTGACCACACCATGCTTCATTCTATCACGTAAATAATTTTTAGATGGTCCAAAGTGATTAACCAGAAATAAATCATTGAGAGAACCTTTACTAACCAAACTGCTCAGACTTTGTAAGAAATATCCTAACCTTTCCCATTTGAATTCACCTTTGCCAATAAGATTATTTTTAAATAAGAAGAAGAGAAAGAAACCTGATCTTAGCCTAATTGTAAGGAGAGAGATAATCTATAAGGCAAAAAGCTTTTAGGTAAGTTTAATATTAGGCTCCTTGTCCAAAAGAAACATGTGATAAGTCTGTGGTAGTATTTCTTTTCAAAGTGTGTTCAACTTTATCTCCACGTAGTTTATATGTAATAGCACTGGGACATCAGCAGGGCAGATTATCCTTAAAGCACTAATACAGCATCTGAAGCCACAACTCAGAAGCCAAGCTGTGTTATAAGCAGAGCTCTCCCAGCCTCGCATTCCTAATGTGCTCCAACATGTATGGGCTTAGACACCTGCAGGATGTGGTGCACATTAAAAGCTGCGAGGAAATAACACGCATCCTCCTCTGCCACCTCCAGAAACCACTGAGTGGTCTGAACTCCTGAGAACTCGGAAGGAACGCTCTGCCCTGGGTACAGAACAGAGCGATTTTGCACCACTGGCGCTTGTCCCACCGTCCACCTGGGTGGCCTTTAGGGGAAGCCCTCAGAGGAGCACTGATTAGAACCAGAATTGCAGTGCCACCCACACCATTCCTAGTGTCAGAACCCAGCCAGCTAAAGCATATTAGCTATCCCAAAATAATAAAAACAAATTAATGGGATTGCCTCGGGGGAAATCAAGTTCCACTTTAGGGCTAGTGGCAGAAACAGCTGTTAAAATTCATTAAATTGGAAGTTCCTGTAGAAGCTCCTTAAGGATGTTTTGCAAAGTCTTTGGACCACTACTATAGAAAACCTAGTGGAACATTTTTCATCAGAAAATATTTTTTGCAGGCTGTGACAGATGGGCCCACTGTAGTTTTCAAATGTAAGAAGGGAAAACCAATTGCTTCATTAAAAACCCCAAAGGCCTTTCCACTGAGAATTTGAAATCTCCAAAGCTTTCCACTGAGTATGGTTTTCCTTATCAAAGAGACTCCCATAAGATCTTTATAAATTTTTCACAAGTCTGGCTACAACATCTATAATAAAACTCTTAGTTAATGACAGGAGCGATTTAAAACGTATGCTACTTTTTAAAAAGAAATTAAGTTATTTATACACCTTTTTGTCTTCAAGGACATTTGCATGCTGTCAGATGACTGTACTTGTAATGTCCACGAACTATTTCAGGAAGAATTCCTATACCGTCAATAATAAAGGAATGTATTTGACAAAAAGTGGAAAAATGAGCTTAGCTACTCCCTGTGTTTCAAATTCATCTTTAAGAACAGGAGAAGTTGGGCCGGCGCCACGGCTCACTAGGCTAATCCTCCGCCTAGCAGCGCCGGCACACCGGGTTCTAGTCCCAGTCGGGGCGCCGGATTCTGTCCCGGTTGCCCCTCTTCCAGGCCAGCTCTCTGCTGTGGCCAGGGAGTGCAGTGGAGGATGGCCCAAGTGCTTGGGCCCTGCACCCCATGGGAGACCAGGAGAAGTACCTGGCTCCTGCCATCAGATCAGCGCAGCGCACCTGCCGTGGCGGCCATTGGAGGGTGAACCAACGGCAAAGGAAGACCTTTCTCTCTGTCTCTCTCTCTCACTGTCCACTCTGCCTGTCAAAAAAAAAAAAGAACAGGAGAAGTTGATTTGGGTGATATCGCCTGTGGCTTTCGAGTTCAAGAAACTAGAGGTCCAAGAGTGCTACTAACACAAGTAAGCAGCAGCCAGCTCCACATGCAGTTAATGCTTTCATTCAACAAGAACTGGAGGATGCTGATGCTACAAGCTAGGGCTCAGAAAAGTATCCGTCAAGGTGGTTTGAGTAGAAATAACAGAACTCAGCTCTGGCTAACTGCAGGTGAAAGGATAATCATGCTCTCAGACTCAAAGGGAAACCGACAGAAGCAGAAGCCTTAAAGCACAGAAACCAAGGCCTTGTGTGGATCTAAGTGGCCAGTGCTCACGCTACTACACTGGGTTCTATTGGCTCCAGCCAGGTGTCCTCTGCCCTCTAGCCACTAGGCTCAAGAATCAAAGCCTAGGGGAGAGAGTCAGTCATGCATCTGATGGTTGATGTTTGATATCCATTCTGATCTCTTTCCAGTATCGGTCACTGCATAGACTAGAAAACTAAGGACTATTCCTAGGTCTCCTGAGAGTCAGTGGTTCAAAAGGCACATGATGTCCAGCCGATCACATGCATCTATGTGAGATCAGAAAGGCAAAAATGAGAGAGAGGCCACACCTGTGCTGCTTCTGCAATTTCTGATTTGGAGCATGGATGTCAAGGTGTTTGATTTTTCTGCACCATTTTTATCTGAGGTCTCAGTATCCAGCCACAGACTTAAAAAGTATGGAGAGGCATGGCATAGGTTGTTCACTCTGTTAGGTGCGGTCCCAGCAGACATATAAAATTCCCCAGTCACAGCTAAGGCACATATCTGGGAGCAATTTTTGCAGTGGCAACCAGAAGCTGATACCATGGTTCCTAATTCCTCAGCTTCTCTTTGTAAACAAGGTTTGTTCCACAAATAATTCCTGGAGACCCAGTACTCTGTAATAAATCTCCTCCTACTTAAATATGTAGAGAGTTCCATTGGAGTCCAGCTGAGCATGATGCATAAGAGGAAGGCAGGGCTTGTCAAATGGTAGCACAAGACAGCACACACAGTGGAAGAGGGATAATTTCCACCCCAAAAAAGAACGCTACCTAGAGCTGTTGTTTAACCCAGCGGTTACAATGTCAGTGAAGATGCCCATATCCTAGGAAGAGTTGAGTTCTATACGCAGTTCCAGTTCCTGACTCCAGTTTCCTGCTAATGCTGACCTCGGACGGCAACAATAGTGACCCAAGTAATTGTGCTCCTGCCACTCAAGTGGGAAACCCAAACTGCATTCCTGGCTCCTGGCTGGCTTTGATCTGGCCAGTCCTGGCTCTTGTGGGCATATGGGGCGTGAACTACTGGACAGGAGTCTTCTGACTCATAAATAAATAAATAAATAAATAGATGAATACATGAATAAAATAGTTAGAGAATAAGGCTATCTTATTTTTAAAAACAAGGAGTTCATTGCAGGTAGCAGAAAACAACAAACATCCTGGAGATGAATACAAGGAGCCAATATCATATCTAGAGGACCTTTAGACCTATCGCACAGATCAGAGTTATCTGAAGTCCTTTTCACAATTATTACAATGCATTAGAATAGCCTAAGAACCCCTCGGGAAGGAGTCAGTTCCCTAATGTGACATCTGCTCTAGGTCTCAAGACTCAGGGAAATGGGATTGACTTTCTAGGTAATGAGAAATTATAGCTAAATTTGTAGTGTGTGTGTGTGTTAAATATTTAAAGGAAGACTGAGATTGAGCAGTCAAATAGCAAAGAGGGAATTTTCACCAAGAGTTTTTTCTCTTACAAATAATTGTTAATCAGGGCTAGTGCTGTGGCATAGAGGGGAAAGCCGCCTGCAGTGCCGGCATCCCATATGGGCACCAGTTCAAGTCCCTGCTGCTCCACTTCTTATCCAGCTCTCTGCTATGGCCTGGGAAAACAGTAGAAGATGGCCCAATTCCTTGGACCCCTGCACTCATGTGGGAGACCTGGAAGAAGCTCCTGGCTCCTGGCTTCGGATCAGCACAGCTCCAGTTGTTGCAGCCAATTGGGGAGTGAACCAGCGAATGGAGAACCTCTCTCTCTCTCTCTCTCTCTCTCTCTCTCTCTCTCTCTGCCTCTCCTTCCATCTGTGTGTAACTCTTTCAAATAAATAAATATTTGAAAAAAAAAATAAAGGATACAAACTTTATAAAAAATAAATGTTAATTTCATAATTGGAGGGAAATACTAAAAAAGGCAACACAAGAAATAGGGACATGCTCAGATGAAGTAGACAGCTGCCTATCCTGTTTTTTTTTTGTTTTTTTTTTTTTTTTTGACAGGCAGAGTGGACAGTGAGAGAGAGAGACAGAGAGAAAGGGAGAAGAGACAGGGAGAAAGGTCGTCCTTTTTTTGCCATTGGTTCACCCTCCAATGGCCGCCGCGGCCAGTGCACTGCGCTGATCCGAAGGCAGGAGCCAGGTGCTTCTCCTGGTCTCCCATGTGGGTGCAGGGCCCAAGCACTTGGGCCATCCTCCACTGCACTCCCTGGCCACAGCAGAGAGCTGGCCTGGAAGAGGGGCAACCGGGACAGAACCCGGTGCCCCGACCGGGACTAGAACCCAGTGTGCCGGCGCCGCAAGGTGGAGGATTAGCCTAGTGAGCTGCGGCACCGGCCGAGCTGCCTATCCTTTTAATGATCCTATGCATCATGACCTCCTTCTAAAGGGTATGGTTCATTACTTATGGGTCCACACCTGATTGTTTTTATAACTTCCCAATATTCTTCTCTAAGCTTGGTTTGATTTTCATGGTCATGGTCACAAATTCACGAATTGGCCTCTGGGGATGAAAGCATTGGGCCTACAGTTACTTCTGCTTCCCCACAGGGAAGATAGATTCCTATTATTTCCTTCATAACTCCAGGCAAAGTGAGAATTTTATTTCTATCCTGATCTGTGACTCTGCTGTTTTTCTCCACCATTTCACACGTCAGCTTCAACTTTCACCTGCTTTAGAAATACTGCTGAGAAAATCTTGTCACCATGATGCTTTGACCCACAGTCGTGCCACGTGTTTTATGTGCTGCCTGGTAGCACGATCAAGCATGGGAAGGGAAGGAAAGCACACACTAATTGAATTTCCATGATGTGTCAAGTATGCATCTAGCACCTTCCCCTAGTTCACGCTGTTCGTCTTAGAGAATTTATTCAGTGGTTTGCGTCCTGGAGCTACAATCCTTTGGTCTGTGTCAGCACTGTTTAGGGGCTGGCCACAGTAGAATCCAGTCTCAATAAGCACCTCTTCCCAGAGGGCCCTTTCTCCTACTCCTCCTGCCTTTTAATGCAGGGGACCCTTCAATCCATTTCCTCTGCCCTTGCTGTCACCATTGCCATCCTCGAACCCACTCCAGTCTACCTACCTGCTCTCTGATTCTTTCCCATTTCCACATTGTATACAGCAAAGCTATGACCCCAGCCACCATTCAAAGCAGTTCTAAATGAAACGCATCTAATTCCTCAAATGTCAATACTGACTTAACAGGGAAATTCTAAAGGAGCCACATTTCTCACATTCCTACCATTGCTCTACAACTGTGTCCACCTGTTTCCAATCAGTGGCACATGTTAGGTGAATTTGCTTCTCTAAACAGCATATAAATGAGTAAACCTTATATGTCACACAATTTCTCAAAGCTTTTCTTCTCTTCATGAGCTTCCACCTTTTCTTTACAAATGATAGGAGGAGTACTACAAGATAAAGTTATAAAATATAAGAGTGTTCCTCAAAAGATTAGGACTAAGACTAAATGAATGAACAGTAATATGAACAACCCTCTGGAGACCTGTGCAGCTACTGGACGAAGAGGAAGGTGCTGATTTCTCCATGCACAAACTTTCGCACGAGCATATCCACACACAAGGTCACCATTTCCTCTCTGCCATAGCATTTAAAAGTCCGACGTGTTGCATCGCCTGCGCTTTTTCACACACTGGACTCTGAGGCATATAAGCTGTAAAAACTAAATTTATTTTTACAAGAGGATTCCACATGAGGTGCTGGATGAGACTTTGCCTTTTTAAACAACTGTGGCTTTGGCTGAAAAAAAAAAAAAGGTGCTAAGTTCCTAAAAACTGTGAGAAGTTGGGGTCTGCCCCCTTCCAGGACTTGAGTTGTTATTGCAAGGCATTCCCGTTTTCCCCTCTTCCCATACCACAGCACCATATAAGAACTGGGAGGCAGAGAGAGTTCATCTTTTAGGGCAGCACAGTGGGTCTTTTTTAATAAAAAGAAACTATTGCTTCTCTGAAGCTTCCTTTGCTAGAAGAGCACTTTTCCCTCTCTGAGTACAATGAGGGACAATCCCACAAGAACTCTGATAAGGTTTAAGTTGACTATGAGAACTGGAGACTGATGTTTCATTCACTGACCAGGAACCGCTCAATGCTGCTCCAGTAAGAAATATGGTACTCTCGGAAAGGTAGTGTGTAGAGGACCAGTGGAGAGAGCCAGGACCAGGATCTGTCCCTACCCACCACAACCTAGCACCCGAGAGACTGTAGTGCAGGTAATGGATCTCAGAGGTGGAGGCTGCAGGAGGTACACAGCACCTACTCCTTGCTGGGAACCACAGCTCTGGGGACAAAGAGAAGTTAGTAGAGAAATGCTTGGTGATGACACCTGGTCCATATCAAAATGTGGTAAGAATGAAGGTTTTTTAGCATTCGTGTATCATTACATATTTGATTTTAAAGTAATAAAATGTGTTTGTGCTTCATGAAAATTTCTCTGAAACTGGTTTCAAAAGGAGTTTTGAAACTGATTTGAGTAATGGCCACAGAGTGGAACAAGTGCATCATATTCACAGTAACAACTTTCAAAGAAAATATATTTAGATATACCAATTTTGTGCTGGTTCAAAATAATATCTCTCAATACTTTATAGTCTCAGTTTACATGAACTGTTTTGTAACTGAAATAGTGGCATTGTTGCCACCAATTGGTGGCATTATGGATTACCATGATTAACTTGCACCTTCCTATTCTCTGTTTGTTCCACCCCTCTCAACATCAGCACAGTGGTGTCTGTGCCTCCCACACACAAGTCCTTGGGAGATAGGCTCAAGCCATATGCAAACCACAGCAGCTGGGATTAGCATCAAACTCAAGAATATTAGACCCCAGTTAAGTGTTTTCTCACCCAAGTGGTCTTTTTCCATGAGGTTTAGGAAAAGAGAATCAGAGGGGTCCAAATTTGTGTCTCAGGCCCACATGAGACGTTGCATCCGCTTGGCAAGTAGAATTAAACTCTTGTTCAAATACCAGGGTTTAACAACAGTGTCTCTTTGGAGGGAAACCATACCTACCGTGATGTTTTCCAATTTCTATGGTGTGAAACCTCCCACCATAGCTCATTTCAAACTTCCGATGTGATACAACTGAATGTATCATTAGGAAGAAATAAGCACAATCAGCTCGCAGGAGCTGGAATGCACCAATTAATAGAAATGTGATCTTAAGATGTGCTCAATCTTCACCATGGCTTCACTTTCCTTATTTTATGTTATATAGTGTAACTCAATTCCAAAGAGTAAAGAACAAATATAGTACTGAGTGCAAAACAAGAATGAAATTGCAAAGAAAATGTAGCAAGTGAAAAATATCAACTTCTTTCGGAGAAGTCCTGATAGATGAGATAGCTGATGGTGCTTAGCATAGTAGGTAACAACCATGGGTTTTAGATTCTTGCCCAAACAGCCCCTACTCCAGCAGGTTTTAAAACATGGGCCTTTTGAGAGGCTTTGCTGACTGTGACTTGCAAAGTGTCTAGTAAGATACTTGCTTTTCCTTTGTACAACAAATCCGTTAATCAGCCACACTGAGAGACAAAATTCTTTATTTTTGCAAAGATGAGAAAACTAAAGTAAAAAAGTTGGTAGAGGCATTTTTCTAAAGAAAAAGGTATATGTTCCCGACTGATGGAACCGTATACTTATGGCAAGCCACAAAAGCCCACAGGTCCTTTACAGCGAGTAATTTCTAAAATAAGTTTTCTAGTGGGGCCTCTGATGTTACATTCTGCATATAGTCAGACCCACAGCTGAATCCTAAATGGAAATGAAAATGACCATGGCCCAATTAAACTGCTCTCTAAGAAAATGAAATAAAAGATTATGACTAGGACTGCCCTTTCTTAGAGGAAAATACCAAAATGCCGTACTGTTTTCAATCAAAAACAACAACAAAAAGAATTAACAGCATGACCTCAATTTCACATCTACATTAACAATTCAAGAAGAACAATTTTGCAATCATCTCTGAGTAGAAGATTCTATCACTGCCCCAATTCAATTACATATTGAACTTAAGCCAAGTCAGTTTAAAAAAAAAAAAGTATGGCAAAGAGTTTCTGAAATTTCACACAGAATTTTTATAGAAGAATCACTTTAACTTTGATGTACTACATTTACACACTTCAATTATGTCCTTATAATGTACAGTGAAAAGCTTGCAATCAATACCTAATTAAAGGGCAGCATGAAGACTTTCTCTCACTTCTTGGTCCAACTCTACCCAACTCCAATCATCTAATTTTATAATAACTAAAACCTCAGTGTGGAACTGAACTCTAAAGTTCTTACCACTTCCTTGTCATATTAAATAGAGGAAAACACTGTTAAAATGCCTTTACTTTAAACATATTCTAGGTAATTACAATGTAGTCCCTCATCACAAATATTTATGAGTATTTAAGAGTTTTATTTATGAGTACCATATTTACTCATAACTTTTCACTTATCATAATTCATTCTCCTCTTTTTCATAGAAAGATGATGGCTGGATGGCTGGATGGATGGGTGGATTCATATGTAGAAAGAAAGAGACATGAGACTTCAAAAACTTTACAGAAAATGGAACTAAGATACGAATTTATTTTGATGCAAAAAATTGAAAACCATACTTAATTTTTTCACAGTATACATTTTTCATAAACTGTGAATTTTTCATAGTATGCATTTTTCATAAACTTTGTGAAGACCCCTTGGATACATAATTTCAAAGCTTTTTGCATGTAAATAAATTTGTCTCTAAATTCCATTTTTCATGAACTTTCTGAAATAGCCTCATAGATAGAGAATTGATAGATAGATAAGACAGACAGAAGTAGATAGATGATCAAGACAGGCTAAACTGTCCCAGGATAATCTACCTATATTTAAAGAGATTCTTCAGTCATGTAGAGGTAGAAGCAGTCCCTGAAAAATGTGATAAAACAGTCAATCCAAATTGTACAGATTGGCAAAGAAGGAAACATAACCAAGAAGGTTAACCTCCTGTGGGACATCATCAGATAGAATTTGACTTCAAAGCTGGAAACCCAGCTCTGAGCATGTGAAGAGTTGCACCTACCTCAGAAGCCACTGCTCTCCTCAGCATTTCCAACAGCATTCCCTGTACATCTATTCAACAGGAAATGGCCATCCAGAGAGTCCAAAAGGAAAGTGATATTCAGCTTGGCACAGCTTTAGGAACTGGCCCAGCGTGGGAAACAGATGACCACCAGACACTCAAGGAACGTTCATAATTGTGAGAGAAAGTAGGGCAGCCACAGCAGGATGGGGCAGGAGGATATTTTAAGGATTCCCTGAAGCACAGCTTCGAATGCTGAGGCCCAGCTTTGTCAGATTGGTCTGTTGGGGTTGTGCTTTTAAAGACCTTAGGCTAACACTGGGAATTCAGTCAGAGCAAGCAGAAGTCTCCAACTCTGCAAACAGCAGCTGCGACCACACTTGCAAGAACAGAATGAGTCCTTTCAGTCATACTTATTGGAATGATCAGTCTCTGTCACCGTCATCATGGAATTCAAAGGTCTGATTTGACCTGGATAGAGAAATTCATTTGGAATAATTTTCTACAGTCACATATATATCAGTAAACAAGTTACTAAATAAAGAATTGTTACAGATTCTTAAAAGTTGAACTACGATAATCGGTAAACAAATAGGGAAAAAGAAGTTCCACCTAAATAGTGACCAAGGATATAAAGTCACACCATGAACAAAATACAGATTTCTACCAATTCAAAGCCTTTTTAAATGATAATCTCAAAAAAATGATAATCTCAAGTATTAAGGAGATGTCAGGAAACAAAAACTCATATACATTTATTTCTTCACTAAATATTCACACAATAGATGCCAGTCACTATCCTAGATGGCAGAGCTGTAGCAATGATTGAATCAAGCAAAATCTTTGTCTTCATGGTTCTTACATTCTAGAAATAAAGATAAATTAATTAACCAATAAAATAGTTTTGGAGACTGATGATTTCATAAATACTGAAATAAGGTAATTGGATAAACAGTGACAGAAGAGGAGTCCACCTTAGGCAAGTTGAAGAAGGCCTCTCAGAGATCATATTTCAGCTATGATGGCCCTGTGAGAACAATTCTACCTGTAAAACTAGAAGCAACATGAAGGTACCACAGCTTTCTCTTCGTTCTTTGTTTCTCTTGGATCACTCACTCTAGAAGAAGCAGCTGCCATGTTGTGAGCAGTCCTATAGAGAAGCCCGTGTGGCAACGAACTGAGATCTTCAGCCAATAGTCATATAGGTTAGCTTGAGAGAAACCTCCAGCTGCAGTCAAGCTTTCAGATAACTACAGCTCTGGATGAAATGTGACTGTAAACCTGATGAGGGACCCTAAGCCTGACCCACTCAATTAAGCTTCCTCCAAATTCCCAAGCCACAGAACATGAAGCCATAAATATTTGCTAAAAGATGCTGTATTTTTATTTGTTTGGCTTATTTCATTTAACACAATGTCCTTCAACGCCATCCATGTTGCCCCTAATGACAGGATTTCATTCCTTTTATGGAAATAATACTGCAATGTGTATATGTATTTATGTGTGCCAAATTTTCTTTACCCATGCATCTGGTGAGGGACACCTTGGTTGACTCTGTATTTTGGCTGTTGTGCAGTGTTGCATAAACACGGTGATGCAGGTATCTCTGAAACAATGAGTACATGTCTTCTGGGTATATGTCCAGTACTGGGATTTCTGGATCATACAGCAGGTCTGTTTCTAGTCTGTGTTGTGGTTTGTTGTTGTTGTTAGGAAATCACCATCCTGTTTTCCATAGTGGCTACACTGTTTTACATTTCTGCCCATAGTGTGTGAGTGTTCCCTTTTCTCCACCTCCTCACCAGCATTTGTTACCTTCTGTCTTTTTGATAACAGCCATTCTAACAGGGGTAAGTTGATATCTCATTGGAGTTTTGACTTGCATTTCTCTGATGACTAGTAATAGTGAGTATTTTATTATACATTTGTTGGTAATTTGTATTCTTCCTTTTGAGAAATGACTATTCAAATCCTTTGCCTATATCTTAACTGAAAAATACCATAAGTCCTCCTTCTTATGTGGAAGCTAAAAAACAAAAAACCTTCATATGTAGAAGCTAGAAAACAACAACAATAAAAAATAAGAATAGAATAGGCTGGGAGGAGTAGGGGCAAAGGATGGAGGTTTGAGAACAGGTACCAACTCAGACTTAGAAAGAAGGAATAAATTCCTAGTGTTACTTAGTGGGGTGACTGTAGTTCACAGTAAGCTATTATATGTTTTATGTGCAAGTAGAAGATCTTCAAGGCTCCAATCATAAACTAATGCCAAAGAATGGGAAATGATGATTTCCTTGATTTGATTAATATGCATTATACACATATATTGAAATGTCATATGGTATACCATAATTGTGTACAGCTGTTGTTAATAAAAATTGTCTCAAGGTAAATATGGTATATTTTATGACAATCTGTTATAAAGCTATAGTCAAATCAATATACCTGGTAAGAAGAATGCTTTCGGGTCCCTGTTGGGGCGCCGGATTCTGTCCCGGTTGTTCCTCTTCCAGTCCAGCTCTCTGCTGTGGCCCAGGAGTGCAGTGGAGGATGGCCCAAGTGCTTGGGGCTCTGTACCTGCATGGGAGACCAGGAGGAAGCACCTGGCTACTGGCTTCAGATCGGCCCAGCGCCAGTCATAGAGGCCATTTGGAGAGTGAACCAACGGAAGGAAGACATTTCTCTCTGTCTCTCTCTCTCTCTCTCTCTGTCTAACGCTGCCTGTAAAAAAAAAAAAAAAAAAAAAAAAACGGCGCCACGGCTCAATAGACTAATCCTCCGCCTTGCAGTGCCGGTACACTGGCTTCTAGTCCCGGTTGGGGTGCCGGATTCTGTCCCAGTTGCCCCTCTTCCAGTCTAGCTCTCTGCTGTGGCCAGGGAGTGCAGTGGAGGATGGCCCAAGTGCTTGGGCCCTGCACCCCATGGGAGACCAGGAGAAGTACCTGGCTCCTGCCTTCGGATTAGCACGGTGCGCCGGCCGCAGTGTGCCAGCCATGGCGGCCATTGGAGGGTGAACCAACGGCAAAAGGAAGACCTTTCTCTCTGTCTCTCTCTCTCTCTCACTGTCCACTCTGCCTGGCAAAAAAAAAAAAAAATTGAATATAAATGTATTTAGATCTGGACTTCATAGCTACAGAGTACTTATAACCACCTCAGATTTTCATCCAGTTCATGAAGACATTTGAACTGACATCACCCATAAGACTTTTGCTGGATGTTCAGTGGAAGCTGTGTATTTGAAAGAAATGATCCAAACTTAATGTTTTTATAACTCAAGACTTCCCCCAAAGTTTAAGCTTAAAAGTTTTTGGGAAAGGCATAGTGGTGGTTATCTCCATCCCAACTTGAAGACTCAAATTCACACACTGACATCTTAAAGACAGTAGGATATCCTTCAAGAAAGAATTCTATGTAACATTCTTTAATGTAGTATTTTCCCAAAATTTAGCTAGTTACCTTTTCTTCCTTCTTTTAATATATTTCTTATTGAACAATAGCTATTGTTATACTATAAAACACTTCAAGAAATAGTGTTACAATTGAAAAATATTCTAAAATTGTTAGGTTTGCAACATTACCCATGTTGTAGTAACAGAGAGATGAATTGGAGTCTTAGTCCTTTAAGAGAACAGCAAGAGCTCTGCCTAGCTTGGTGACTTAGAAATCTTACTTATCTGTTCTTTTTTCCCTGTGATCTATTACCAAATATGGGTGTAAAATGGAGTCATCCCTTAAGTACTATGTTACTACCATACTTTTAAGTCCTTGTCTAAATTCCCTCTACTGTCTTGCTGACAACTAAATCAAGAGGGCATGACTATTTAAATGTTATCTCTAAGAAAACAACCCCCCTATAAAATCAAATAAAAACAAGAAAAATAATGGATATAAACCTAATATAGAGGCAGAGTAAGAGGGCAGCTGAGTAAGACCCTCTGGCAACCACCACTCCCTGGAGACAACTATTTGAACAGCTATTCACACACCAAATCACCATTAGAAGAGATAAGAAAGCCAAGTAAGAGACAACAGTGCCTGGCTTTATTAAAATAGTAAGAAAAGACCAGTTGAAGAAAGCAGGATGGAAAATGTTGCCTGTGTCACCCTTCTCCCAGCTCTACGTAGTATAGCATGGTGACACCTTCCCACCTGCTTGGGGGCAGAAAGAGGGAATAGAGCACAGCCCTCGGGCCTAATACTCATTACTATGCCTACCATGATAAAAGCCAGCATTGGCTAGGGCCCTGTGGCTCCTTCTTCTGGGTCACCACTTGCAGGTTGAGTATTCAGATCCTCTCTAATCAAGCAGCCAAAGGACCACTCCAACCCCTCCCCAATCTGGCAGACAGGAAGCCAAGACTCCAGACTCCGGAGAGTAGGGCAGAAAGGTGAGCTCAGGACTCTGCCTCAAAGCCCTTATCTGGTCCAGCCACAATGAGACAGTTGAATCAGTAACAATACATTAATAGCAGATTGCAGCAAACTTGAATCAGGGCACCATCTGATGCAGAAATAGAAGTGTCCACAGGCTTAGAGAAAATGAGGAGACTGCTTAGAATTTCTAGAAGGACTGTGACAAACAAATCCAGATTATGAAGAATCAGAAAAATCACTAATTCTTCAATGCACAGATTACATCATATGCCAACAAATGTCAAGAACTTTAGAGGAAACATGATCTTAAAAAATTAACAAAATAAGGTGCCAGAAACCAACCAGATAGAAACTGACACTTGCAAATTCTTAGAAGAAGAATTTAAAATATGTGTTTTAAATAAACAATGAAGTTCAACAGAACCCAGAAACTATTTAATACTTCAACAGAGAGATGGAACTTATTAAAATAAGTCCAACAGACTTGGAAAGCCAAGACACTCTGGCAAAAAGATCTCTGTGAGTGAGATCCCAGTGGAAAGAACAGGTCTTCAAAGAGGGAGGTGCCTTTCTCTGAAGGGAGGAGAGAACCTCCACTTTGACTATGACCGTGTCTAAACAAGATAAGAGTCGGAGAACTCAGGGGGCTTCCATAGCCTTGGAAACTCATAACTGGTGCATAGGGAGATTACTGATGCCATAAACAGGAGTGTCAATTTGTGAAGTCAACGGCAGGAGTCACTGTGCACTTACTCCTCATGTAGGATCTCTGTCCTTAACGTGCTGTACACTGAGGCTTAATGCTATAACGAGTACTCAAACAGTATATTTCACTTTGTGTTTCTATGGGGGTGCAAACGATTGAAATCTTTACTTAATGTACACTAAACTGATCTTCTGTAAAAAAAAAAAAAAATTATCAATTCCCAACTTGACTCTCACTGGGATTAAACATGACAATAGGTCTGATCTGATTTCATCATCATTTAAAAAAAATCATCTATTATTTTTCACTTTATGTTTCTGTGTGGGAGCAAACTGTTGAAATACTTACTTAAGGTATGCTAGGCTGATCTTCTGTATATTAAGATAATCGAAAATGAATCTTGACATGAATGGAGGGGGAGAGGGAGTGGGAAGGGGGGGTTGTGGGTGGGAGGGACGGTATGGGGGGGGGGAGCCATTGTAACACATGAGTCGTACTTTGGAAATTTATATTCATTAAATAAAAGATAAAAAAATAAATTAGTTGTATGTTAAAATGAATAAAAATGTTCATAAGATAAAAAAAAAAATAAGTCCAACAGAAATCATTCAACTGAAAAGTACACTAAGCAAAAGTAAAAAAAAAAAACCAGAATCAAAACCAGAATATATAAACTATAAAATAGAAGAAAAAATCAGTGAAGTCAAAGACAGGCTATTTGAAAATATAGTCAGAAGAGGGGAAAAAGAGAATCAAGTCAAATGAAGAAGCTTATGGGAACTTTGGGCAGTATGAAAAGAGCAAACATTCAAATCATTGGGGCTCCACTCAGACTTGATAATACAAAAGGAGTAGAAAAGATGTTAAAAGAGACAGCAATAGAAAACTTCCCTAACCCAGACATATAAAAGTTTCCAGGTATAAAGGAACATCCAGAGGTCACCAGTCACATTCACTTAACTGAGTGGACTCCAAGAATCAATTTAAGCTCTCCAAAGTTGAAGATGAAGAGAGGAGGGTCTGGTGCTGTGGTGCAGTGGAGTAAGCCATGGCTTGTAGAGCCAGAATTCAGAATTCCATATGGATGCCAGTTTGAGTCCCCGGCTGCTGTACTCTCTATCCACCTCCCTGCTAGTGTACTTGGGAAAGCAGCAGAAGATGGCCCAAGTCCCAGGGCCCCTGCACCCCTGTGGAAGACTGGGAAGAAGCTCCTGGTTCCTGGTTCTGCCTGGCTCAGCTGAGGCTGTTGTAGCCATTTGGGGAATGAATCAGTGGGTGGAAGATCTCTCTTTTGCTCTCTTTCTCTCTCTCTCTCTCTCTCTCTCTGTAATTTAAATCTTTAAAAAAAAAAGATGGGCTGGCACTGTGGCTCACTAAGCTAATCCTCCGCTTTGTGGCACTGGCACACCAGGTTCTAGTCCCGGTCGGGGCACCAGATTCTGTCCCAGTTGCCCCTCTTCCAGGCCAGCTCTCTGCTGTGGCCAGGGAGTGCAGTGGAGGATGGCCCAAGTGCTTGGGCCCTGTACCCCATGGGA